>NC_056731.1:723993092-724013092 GCF_019279795.1 Protopterus annectens
GGACCACCTCAAATCCCTGTTACTCTATTTGGTATCATACAGACTGCTAAGAGATGACCTGTTCCTGCCATACAAGGCATACTCTGGCCTAATACTGATGGACCTACACAACTATCAGCAAGTCAAATGGCATCAGAAGTACTCAGTCCAGGGATCTAAAACTCTACCGCAAAATCAACAGAATGGTATAGAGGGACAGGTATATCTTGCAGAGGATACCACTGCTCTGGAACAGGGTCTGCATCCATGTAAAACAAAGCTCATTCATCTTTATAGTGAAGCTGAACTTGCATCAATGGGTGGGTAATAGAAAATTTATCTCAGGACTGAGCCTTGTATGAATAATAGATAGAAGCAGCTTGTAAATTCTTTATCCTCTGCATGGCTCCCCTCATATTATCTATGGTATGATCCCAGTTATTATCATAAGGGATTATATATAATTATCGACCATGGGCTGGGTAAGGCCAGTCTAACCCCAAAAGGGATAGTTAATTCAAGAACCAAACAGGAAAATGGCTAGGCTTAAAAGGGCTTCCAAAGGCAGGGATCAGGTAGTCTAATACTTACCTATGGACCTATAGAGAGACACACACACACACACACACACACACACACACACACACACACACACACACACACACACACACATATATATATATATATATATATATATAGTGTGTGCTTGTATGTGTGTGTATGTGTGTGTGTGTGTGTGTGTGTGTGTGTGTGTGTGTGTGTGTGTGTGTGTGTGTATGTATATGTATATGAATGAAGACTTGAGAAAGCGTGGCTTGTTCTACGTGAAAGCGTCATCTAGATTTTTTTTATTCATATATATATATATATATATATATGGTTCCCCTTCACAAGACTGAATTACTGAAAGCTTGAAACTCATAAGATTGAGTTAACAGTAACTCAAAATTGTGAACTGGAAGTGTAAAAACTTAAATTAAGGGTTTTACTTATCTTTTTGTAGGGGGCTGGATCCCCCTGTACTGTCCCTTTCTTAATGTGCAGGTTTCATGACTGCACTTCAGCAGAGGAATGGAAAGTGTCCCATTGTGCGCTTATACATATATCGCATAATGGTACATTTCCATCTCCTTAGCTGTAGTGCAATCTCAGAGTTGGTTTATTTAAGTAGGAGGGTGTGGGGGGGGGTGCAGGGGGGCACAGCCCCCTGCAAAAACATTAGAAAAAGTGGTTTTTACTTTCATTTTGTGCCCCATCACAATTTCGAGTATATGAATACTCGTGATTTTGGGCTCGGGTTTCAAGTATTCATATATTCGAGCTTGTGAGGGGGAACCATATATATATATATATATATATATATATATATATATATATATATATATAAAATGTGTGAGTGTCTATGTGTGTGTGTACACACATACACACACGCGCACGCACGCGCATCCACACACGCACACATGCATATCTATATCTATATCTATATCTATCTATAGCTCTATATATATATATATATATATATATATATATATATATATATATATATATATATATATGGGTCTACTTTGATTCATTGAAAACTCATTTAATTGAATTTCAAAACACTCCCACCAAATCGCTGAAAGTTCAAATCACTGAAAACTCAATTCACTGAATCACATTTCATTGAATGTAAGTACTGTTGGGCAAATAAAACATATACTCTTTTCCCCACTTTAGTATGATCCTGGAGTTAGTATATATAGCTGGGGGTGTGGGGGGCACAGTCCCCCACTTTTCGTTTTATATTGTTAGCTTTCAGTGAAATGAGATTCTTAAATATAAGGGGCTATGCCACCCACACCCCCCTAACTATATATACTAATTCCAGGATTGCACTACAGTGGGGAAAAGGGCATATGGATTTTATTTGCCCAACAGTACTTACATTAAGTAAAATGTATTTCAGTGAAATGATTTTTCAGTGATTTGAGCTTTTAGCGATTTTTGAGGGTGAACTGAAATTCAGTGAAATGAGTTTTTGGTGAATCAAAGTAGACTCATATATATACATATATATATATATATATATATATATATATATATATATATATATATATATATATATATATGTTTATTCATGGGTCCCCTTCGGTAGATCGAACTTTTAGAAGTTCGAACCTCATATGGCCGAGACCATATGTTTGAACTTGTAAAAGTTCGATCGGACTGAAAGATGATATCTGTACAGTGCGGAATGGGAAGATTTCCTTTTTCCGCAATGTAATGCAATGTTGGAGTTGATATATTCAAGTAGGGGGGTGTGGGGGCATAACCCTCCCTGTTTTAGTTTTGTTTTTTGCTGTTTTTTTACTTTTTTCTTCAGTGTTCGAACCTTTAGAAGTTCAAACAGCCATCTGTGGTTCGAATTTGTAAAAGGTCGATCTACTGAAGTAAATATATATATATATATATATATATATATATATATATATATATATATATATACATATACACACACATATATATATATATATATATATATATATATATATATATATATATATATATATATATATATAGAGAGAGAGAGAGAGATCTGTGTGTGTGTGTGTGTGTGTGTGTGTGTGTGTGTGTGTGTATATATATGCATATATTTATATTTATTTATTTGCTTTATTGACTGAGAAAAGTCCAACTGGGTAAAATCCATTTTCAGCAGAGGCCTGGGAAGAAAAGCTCCTCATTTAAATTGCACATGATGTACCGTTATAATTGCATAGCAAAAACATCTATATATGAGCTTATGTACATGTTGTTTAAATATTTTTTTTAAATATCCCTTACATGAACATAGCTAACATAAAAAAACAAGAGAGAAATTAACATAAAGTGTCTAATTATTGAATAGAGAAATACAGTAACAATTAATGTTATATCATGACAGTTGGAGGGAAAAGATCATACTGGGTGTTTTTCAGTTTAGTAATAATTTACAGGCAGACAAACAGAATGTAGTTTAAAATGATGAGAGAGATATTATAGGAGAAGTTATACAAATGAGCAGGAAGATAAATGGAGAGCGGAGGAATTGTAGTTGGTGTGGGAGAGAAGGAAGAAAAGTAAGAGTTTAGGAAATAAGTGCAGTATGAGGACGAGCGATAAGCTACAAAAGGATTTGGAAGCAATGTGGTGGTAAAAGTTGGAGAAAAGTAATCTGAGCAGAGCCAGGCAGGTGAGCAGGAAGAACAGCTTGGTTTAGATGCTGTTTAAACAAAGTTTTAAAACTATTTAAGTTTTCTATCTGTTTTTGCTGTGTGGGGATTTCATTACAGAGTTTTGACACATAATGACAGTAGAGAGTCTCCAGCAGTTTTGAGTGTCTTACTGATATATAACAAATGTTTATTGCTAGAGCAAAGGTCTCTAGTGGGTGACTAGTACAGCAGAGTATTTTGTAATGCTAGGCATTTATCTGGAGAGTACATTGGGTTGTGGGCAATGAATAGTTGTGAATATGTCAACTAGTTTGGGAGTTCAGTCCAGATTAATTGTTTTAATGCAAGGCTGTGGTGTGTTTTATAAGGTTGGTTGGTTGCAGATTTAGCTATTTTGTAGTAGCAAGAGACTATTTTAGTTTTATGCATAGTGCTGATATTTCTAAGGATATATATATATATATATATATATATATATATATATATATATATATATATATATATATATATATATATATATATAAATCCCAAGTGCAGAGGAAATGGAGAAAATCCAAAAAGCAGTAAATCAATAAATAAAATTAATTTATTTGTAAGCACTTTCGCAATTATAAAAATTGTTTCATCAGACAAACTTCACTTTATAAGAACAGTTTAAATACAGCACAAACTACATTTCATCCAATCACATTATTAAAAAAGCCCTCCAAAACTATCCCATCTGCCCCACATAGATTCATACTCTTTTTCTTTTGTGGTCTTCTGGATTTAAGGACAGGTTTAAGTGGAACACTAACATTAGGTCCATACCCCATATTGGCACCCAATCTAAGAATCCATTGTAGTTCTATTGTTTCAACCATGTTTGTCTTGTCCCCCATCCTACCATTGTCCCTTAATACATACAGGACTTGGAATAGAAATCTACGGTCCTCACCCATCAACATCGTGTGTTTGGCTAATGCACTAAAATCATATCTCTTAGTGGTACAATATATGTGGTCCTTAATCCATTCACATAAGTGTCTATGTGCTCTTCCAATGTAGAACTTAAAACATACTACATAATGTGCAACATAAACTGCATGTTTAGTCTGGCAATCAGCTGCTGCTCTCAATTGCCAAAGATATCCTGTTTCGGGATGTCTAAAAAATAATGATTCATCCAAAAATTGAAACTGTGCACAATGTCTACATTTATGGGTGCCCTTAGGCATCTCTATCACTTGTGTATATAATTTAGGATAACATAAAAACTGTTGTAAATTCTTTTTATTTTTATACATAAAATGGGGTTGTGATGTCCGTTCATCAGTGACCAAAATATGCCAATTATTCCTAACCATATCCTTCACTCTGTTCACATCATCTGTATACGACAACATTACCGATACTTGTGCCTGTACAGATCTACTAACTAGTTGGTTTTGTTCCCTATTGCCAAAATATGGTTTAGCCCTACCTACCCTTTCATGCAATACTAGTGTATGTGCCAAAGCAATTTCTGTTTCACTATATCCTCTAGTTTGAAATTCTAGGGACAATCTTTCAAGATTGTGTACAAAATCATCTTCCTCACATGATAATCTGGAAATATGCATGGCTTGTCCACTAACTATTTGTTTAAATATGGGCTTTGGATGCATGCTATCCCTGTGTAAAAAAGCAGGGCAATAGCATTCCTTCCTGTGCAATTTGGAAGACAGTGTATTTCCTTTCTTATAAACCATAACATCTAAGAAGTCAATAGTCTCTACAGACATATTCATGGTAAACTTAAGATAGGTACTGGTCTCATTCAAGTATCCCAAGAAAGCCACCAGATCTTGTTAATTTCCTGCCCACAAAAAGAAAAGGTCATTGACAAACCTTCGATAAAACCTAATCTGGGAAGTATTTAGGCATAAGATATGTTGGTACTCCCATTCTGCCATAACCAAATTTGCATATGAGTTGGCACAATTGGTACCCATTGCTATGCGTGCTATCTGCCAATAATAAATGTCCTTAAACATAAACACATTATTCTCCAACACAATTTCCAACAGCATACATAAAACATCAATATGCTGTTCAAAGAATTTACCATGTCTAGTTAGAAAACACTTAACCATGCTAATCCCTTCATTATTAGGTATACACATGAAGAGAGATATAACATCAAGAGTTACTAGGAAATCTAAGAATAACCTCAGACCCTTTGTATTCCGATACAGGTCATTTAAAAAATGTTCTGTGTCCCTCAGCACTGTGGGACAATCATTCAGTACTATCTTCAGCTGATGATCTAAATAAATAGAAATGGGTTCGGTAAGCCACCCTGCCTCCACCACGATAGGTCTAAATGGGGGGTAGGAGCTGATTCTTATGGCTCTTAGGTAAGGCATATAACTGTGGTACCTTAGGTTCATGCACAGTAAAAAAGCCAAACAATTCTTCGCCTAAAAGGCCCATACACATACTTTCATTCAGCATATTATCAATCTGCTGTTTCATCATTTCAATTTCACAAACATTCATTTTCTTGTAAGTAGAATGGTCTGATAACATCATACAAATAATATTAAAATAATAATCTGTGTCCAAAATCACTATGGGTCCTCCTTTGTCCGCTGGATGAATAACAATGTCTTTATTCTCACGCAACCCATAAAGTGCTTGTTCCTCCAATAACGTTAAATTATGTCTATGTCCAGAATATCGTTGGCTCAACATACCATCGTACAAATCTTTTTCAGATACTTTTAAAAATATGTCTATATTAGGTGGTAGATTGGGAACAAAAGTGCTATTTCTCTTATAACAAGTTTTTTGTACCATTTGATCATTAAATAAAAGTCTTAATGCAAGATTATGTGCAAAAATACGTAATTCAATCAACAACTCACTAATGTCTGTTTTAACGGCAGGAATAAACTTAAGCCCTTTCTGTAAAAGTGTCTTTTCAGCATCTGTAAGGACATACCTGGAAATATTCCATACTCATTTTCCGAGTTCATTGCCCACATTTTCTTCAATGTTCTTGTTTGTGTTGATGCTGGCAAATCCTTGCGCTTCTGTCCCCCTCCCGGTAACTCCTGTTTGAATGACTTCCTCCGATTGGGACGAAAAGGTAAAGGAAGACCCGAAAAAAACGCTTCATTCTGAGTGACAATCAATTTTCTATGGACTACTGGCACAGCATTCTCCAAAGTGGCAGAAGGCACAACATTGTTTACAGATGGTACACCAATCATCGGTGTTGAATATGCAGAAGTACCGGGTTCAGGTGAGACTACATGGGTAGCAGCCTCAGTGTTACCAGACCCACCATTTACTATATTAGCAGTGGCTGCTTCCTTTTGTGCTGGTTGCCGACTGAATATTTGTACCGGCAGCTCATTGGAATCTACTGCTTGCTGGTTGACCCTGTCCCGATATCTAGACCACATAAACACTTGCTGGTTCGAGAAATCATGTACATCTCTCGCGAACTTGCAGCTCTTGTGCGTTAAGAGTCTCTGTTCATATCCTTCTACTTTAACAAGCAAATCATTGAGAAACATTTCTGTTTGTTCTTTGCCCATGTACAAAACCAACTCCTGATGTTTTGTTCATACTATATTGCATAATTCAAACTCATAGGGGCGAAAAAATATCAATAAGAAGTCTTAGATATGCCTTACTAGTCTCTAAATTTATTTTCTGCCACTGTGCCAAGAGGGGTGGAAAAGTATTCCCATATGTGGGTATATTAAGCACCCTTAGTCCTCCAGGGATAACATTCAGTTCAATACACGCTTCCAAATGGAACTGTTGACATTGTAATCTCTTGTATTTAAACAAATTGTTCTCAACATCACATTTCAGACTACGTACCTTAGATTCATGTTCCTTAGGGAAGTCTGATACCTGCTGATATGTTAGTGGTTCCCCCCAGCAGTAATGGGTTAGATAAATCTTGCATAAAGTTGGATAACTGACTGTTACCAACAGACTCAACTCCAGGGTGCTTATCCCCTCCAGTAGCACTCGCATGTCCTTCTGCCATAGCGCTGCACTCATGATAAACGAAACAAATCCCAGCAGCAAATCGAACAAAGTTCAAATATAAAAATCCCAAGTGCAGAGGAAATGGAGAAAATCCAAAAAGCAGTAAATCAATAAATAAAATGAGTTTATTTGTACGCGCTTTCACAATTATAAAAATTGCTTCATCAGACAAACATCACTGAATAAGAACAGTTTAACTACAACACAAACTACATTTCATCCAATCACATTAGTAAAACAGCCCGCCAAAACTAACTAATTAACTCTTAAAGGAGAAATATATATATATATATATATATATATATATATATATATATATATATATATATATATATATATGCTGATCAAGTTAATCACACTAGGCCAGTGTCCTCTCCTCAGTGAAAACTAGAGGTGGTATTCATATTGGCTAGCGGAAATTTGGGCAGTCCACTGAGGAACTTCCCAAACTCTTTTTTCAATTAGTTCCATGGAAACCAACTTAGGTAGATGGGATTGCAACAGAAACTTATTCAAATGATAGCACTCTGAAGAATGACTCCCATGCTGTACTGCAGTGTCAGTATTGGAAAAATTAATGAAAGTACTCATGGTGGGGATAGAACCCATAGCCTTCTGATTATTCAGCACCAAAGGCAATTGTACTGCCTACTGAACCACTGCCAGAATACTTAGACAGTATCAACTGCCTTCATACTATCAAAATGATACTACGTAACTAGAAGTGCCCAGTCAGTACAAAACTCATTGCAGTCTTATATACTATCACACCATAATAAAACAGTGTACCACCAACTATCAAATCTAAAGTTTACACATTTACTCTTCAGAGATGCACTGAGCATGGTCACATAATTCTTCTGAAACATCTGAGAGGTTACTTTCCAAAACTTGAAGATAATTGTCAATATAACAACTGTAGTGCGCCTCACCCATGGAGTCCAGTGAGAATTTAATGTATTACGTATGTACATAATGTGTTGTTTTCAACACAAACCTAGAAGACATCATTTAGTATTGCTAAAAGTGGAAGCTACCTTGTCCATTACTGACATGGCTACAGAATGAAATCTTTTCCATGATGCCCTGGTCCTTTTACAGTCCCATGACATATTTGAACAATCTGCTTGAAAATGGAAACACCTCCTAAACTACATTATTCCATTTCCTCTTACATGTAGTCTATCAAGGGAATTATGACATCTAGGTACTTCAGTAACCATATTCTACTACATAAAGTAATATATGCACTTCAGATTAACAACCTCACCTGTTTTTATTTTTGTACTGTATTCTTGCAGCCCACAATGTATTGTAAATCTGTCTCCTGTACATAGATTGAATAATTTGTCTTTTCAACATGTAAATTTGTCTTTTCAACATTAAAACTCTTTTCTAACATGTAAACTGCTTTTAATCCCTATAACATTATTGTTATATGTATGTGGAGCTTTTTCCCCAAGCCTTTGGTGAAAAAAGGGTCTAGCCCCAGTCTGACTTTCCCAGTAAACAAAAATAAATAAATAAATTAGTAAATGCATAAAGTTTTTTAAGAGATGTGAATTCTAGGGTTAAATATTACTTAAAACTAGACCACACAGATGGCACCATTTCTAATTATTGCAAGAGATACATCTTTATAAAACAGATCATGTTTCCCTTCAGATCCAAATTATCTAGAACATTCAGTTCTGTCAACAACATGTAAATGTGTGAAATCAATCTCTAGAGTTTAGCTGTTCCCTCATTTGAATACTTAAGATCAAGAATGAAAGATCCTCATGTAATATCTATATCTTTGCTTAGAAACTGCATTTGCATGTATTCCCACCACTTACAGTTGTATATTCATATCATGGTATCACAAGTATCTGAGATAAGAAAGAAAAAGCAGATCAACAACAGAGATCAGACCAAAAGAAAACATCCATTGAATCGCATGATACCCTGGGGAGCCTATAGGATTTTTTGCAGGGTGGTGCAATCCCAGACCCTCCCCCCATTCAGCAGCCATTCCAGAATTCCATTACTTGGCTATTTCTCCCCATGTGCCATAAACACTCTTCAAAACTCTCAGTGTGCATATTGTTTTATGCTTTACTTCTACAGTGATTATAGACATTTGGATTTAATTTATAACTTTTATTTCAAATTTTATAGCACAAACACTGATAGACATTTTCTAACCAAAGCAATAGTCTTACAATGAAAACAGATTTAATTTTAAAATGTATTTACCTTTGAAACTCACATTTACTGAAGCAGCATTGAAACTCACATTCAAAGAAAAAGCATCTGGCCAGTGGCAGGTTACGTTTACCTTTTGCCTAAGATTTGAAAACAGCCAAAAGGTAAACGTAACCTGCCAAAAGCATCTGGCCAGTGGCAGGTTACGTTTACCTTTTGGCTGTTTTCAAATCTTAGGCCCATTGCACACATTTTTAGGACCATACAAAAGTTCTTTGAATCACCTTCCTGACTGTATTAATTATAATACAATAATTGAATTATATCCCTTGTATAATACAGCACCACTTGTTAGAGTATGTTTTAAATTTATAGTTTTGAACATTTTTCCAGTAAGCAATGAAACAAAACACATGAACCAATAATGACAAACTGCCCAATTCAGAACATTTCAAATATAAAAGGCCACTCAAACTTCTTTCATCACAATCCACCAATATAGGTCAATATGCACAATCTCTGCAGAAGTAATAGTCATCTGAATAATTCCACATTAAAGAGATCTGAAACTAATGAAGAGGTTGTTGCTGGAAAACAACTTTATATTTCATTGTTTCATCTACTCTATTCAACCAAGCCTGCGTGCTGGGTTTGTCCCAGCCGAGTGGAGGACAGCCACTGTGATCCCTTTGCACAAAGGTGGAGCATCCACCAATCCCAAAAATTATAGACCCATCAGCCTAACTAGCCTGATTTGTAAGGCCATGGAGAAGATTATCATGGACCTCATTAACAAAGGTATTGCCAACCTCCAAACATTTGATCACGCATAGTTTGGTTTCTTCAAGGGGAGGTCATGCCTGCTAAATTAGGTCAACTACTTTGAGACAGTAACCAAAGCCATTGATGAGGGGAAGACAGTGCACACTCCCTACCTTGACCTGGCTAAAGCCTTCAATACTATTCCCCACTTGGGTGTAATAGACAAACGCTATCGGCTTAAGGTGGCTTCCTCTATTTTGACTAGGTGGGTTCTATCAGTGAGTGAGTTTGCTACCCATCTGGTAACATATGGATTGACACCTAGATAGCGTTTGTTGTTTTTAAAAATTAGTTTAGTTAATTGATTTATAAAAAGTTGTATTAATTATCATTCTGACTTTGTGGAAGGATTAGTGTATTGCATATGTGTTATATATTCAATATGGCACTACTTTGTTTGTAGTAGGGATACAATGTTTTGTATTAAGGAAACAAAGTTTTAATCACATGACTGAGAAAATGTATAAATATGGTGGATGTTAAGAGTGTTTTTATCTGAAGAAGTTGTCCCAACGAGGACGACGAAAAGTGCTTCATTTTATGTAATAAATAACTTTTTAACATTATAATATATACCGAGTAGTACTTTTTAACGTTATAATATACACTGAGTAGTATTTTGCTTCCTGGCCTCACATGTCATTATTTAGTAACTTTAATCCTTAGCTCAACCCTGTGATTTGTCAAAAAAAACCCAGAATTTTTATGAGGAACAGACCAAAAATATAAGGTAAAAATCTAGACATTCTGTGAAAATCTGTACAGTTGAGAAGTATGACACACACATACATCCCCCTACCTCCTTAGAAAGTGGATAGAACAACAAGGTTTGCATTAGTATGCATTTTCTGAGGATATGAAGACTAAAACTCAAATGCCTGCCATTGTTTTCTGCCTTCAGTCCTCAGTGATTTGCCAGAAAAAAACACAATTTTATGAGAAACAAACCGAAAATATGAGGCAAAAGTCTGGATAATTGCGAGGTATGACCCCCTCTTTACACAAACTCCTACCCCCTCTTACTTACACACAAACACACACACCCCTACCTCCCTCTTTCTAAGACACACACACACACACACACACACACACACACACACACACACACACACACACACACACACACACACCCCCTACCTTTCCCTATCTACTTCTTACATACACACAAACACACCCCTACATCCTTACTTCTTACAGCCACACACCCCCACCTATTTCTTACACACACACACACACACACACACACACACACACACACACACACACACACACACACACACACACACACCTCTTAAACACTTGAACCCACACACATGTATACACCTACCTCTCACTTGTACCTTTGTCCGCATTTCAAATCTGGAATTCAAATTCCATGCAGACATGGAAGATGAAGACATAACCCATTGGTCTGCATCTGTGCGACTGGATGCAAAGGGATTTCTTAAGGAAGAATGCCCAAAACAAAAAAAAAACATATATTTTTTTTAATTAAAAGAAAATTAATGCACCCCCTTGCACCTGCCTGCAGGCACCCTTGATGATACCAAACATTCATTTATTATCTGCACAATAGATAGAGATAATCAGGGATCTATCCAGAATATTGAAATTTCCTTCTTGTTTAAACTTATGCTTGGACAATTTAATCAATAAGGTTTCCTGCTTTTCTAGAGTCCATGATTTTATTTTTCTCTATTTGTTTTTTCTTCATTGGTTTAATTGCAAATCACTGCCACTGATAGAAGAACTAATGGGAGGTGGAAAGTAATCCTAGCTGAAGTAAAATGACATAGAGCTATAGATCTAACATAGCAGATCAGGTTTAGGTTTTCTATTCACTTTTTAAATGATGATGTCATCAGCATTCAAGGAGCAATCCACTGATATCTGGATTGCGAGGAGAAATCAAGAATTTTTTTTTACTACCCTAACCTAGGATAGACAGATGTCTAGCCAAGAATAACAAATCTGGCAAAAAAAGCATATTTTTGCAAACAACATTGTTTAGAAAGTGTAACATAACTGATGGTATTCATGTTAATCACTCCTGTGGTACTCTAAGCTATATGGAGTTATATGCTGCTAAGGATGTAACAGTTGATCAGCTTCCAAAGCTTCTGGGCACCTTTCATGTGCCCAAACCATTAGTCAGCTCAAGTTGAGTTGAGTAAAACACAAGTTTGGGTGCCAAACCCTTCAAAGCTTTTCTGCCTCCAAATGGAGCACTACTCTGAGGGCTTTAGAGGATCGAAGGTCAGCCTGTGTTGTACCACTAATGGGCAGATAAGTCCCCACTGGAGAAAAAAACTGTCCGCATACTATTTTTTTTGGTTTAAACTTACTTTCTTCTTGAGGAAAGTATAAAGTTATGCATAGGTGTTTTTGTTGACTATCATGTGACTTTACTGCACTTTTAAATGGGAATCCACTTTTGTTTCTAATAGTTTAAAAGTCAATTCAAACATTCTAAAACTATTTTTTTCCTGTGGAAAAACTGAGTTTAATTTTCTTCTGTGGACTGATAAAGTGTATTAGAGTACTTTTTACTGTGTTTAACTGGGAAAAGTTACTTTTAAATACTTTTAAATTTTTACCAGCTTGTGCTGCTTAGTTTCCACAAGGAAGTAGCACCATTGTCTGCTTGACCATGGAATAAACTGCAGGTTCCATGGTTGGTCTTTTTCCAGCCACAACAAGAAAAAGTTAATGAAACATCCTTTGCCACCACAATTGGCTAGTAACTTGGCTCAGCTGCATGTGAGTGACCATGCTGTGGCCAAAGCTGGTGCCTCAGACTACTCATCTTTTTGACAATATCCCTCTAGTATAGCACATACAGTCATGTCCTCTATTGGAGCCCCTCATTGGGCAAGAGAGACCCACTCTCACTGATCTTTGGAGAAGGGGTGGGAAAACTACCCCTGTTTAGCCAGAATGTTGTGTCCATCCATAGTGAAGCTGTTACTGCCATTAATAAACCTATTTACTCTGTGAAAAAGAAACAGAAAACTAAAATTTCCCTCTCCTGCACCAGTTCCACTGGACAAGATACTTTATTACTTCTGGTTCAGGGCCTTTTACAGATACTTCTTATATGGTGGCTTCTGGTAACAAAAAAATCTTCTTTTCCTGAAGAGATTGAAGAAATTGAATCTGTAAAAGAATATGATAGGACAGATAACTTTTTCTCTCCTCAGATTTCTAAATCAGACTCTGAGGAGAGCATGGTATCTGAATTTCCCTGTGAGGGATTCTCTTTCTCTTTCTCTTCTCTGAGATTAATTCCGGAATTTGCAAGCGCTTTCAGTGGGAAGATACTCAGGTTTCAAAATCTGCCAGAAAATACTATGAGCTGTTACAAATGGAATACCCAGAATCAATCCCTCTAGTTTGTCAGCATTGGAGGATGTGTTTGTCACAGCCTGTGTTTTTTTCTGGCAGGCAACCTGCTGCTCCTAAGGAAGCCGATAGAAGGTACAAAGCTCTTCAGTCTTTCAAATTTTTATACACTGCTTCAAGACCTGACCCACCAGCTATAGCTTTAGTTAATCCAGCTGCTGATAAGCATTTTGTTACTTCAAATCCTTATTCTGATGAGGATTGCTAAACAATTGATACATTTAGGAAAATGTGACGTATTAACAGATTGGTTAGTAACACAGAACATCAATCCTTACACAAGTGACCAGGTAGAATGATGGTTAGAAATAAATAACAGTATGTTAAGTTAGGGTGGTGCAGTGGTCTAGCAGTTATTGTTGTCACCTCACAACAAGAGGTTCTCTAGTCCAGTTAGATTCTTGGCTGGGGTGCCTTCTGTGTGGAGTCTGCATATCCTCCCTACATTCACATGTGTTTCCACTGGGGGCTCCCGTTTCCTTCCACATTACAAAGACATGCAATAAGTGGATTGAAAACTCTAAATTGGCCCTAGGTGTGTGTGTGTATGTATGTATGTGGTACACCCTTTGAGGAGGGTTGGGCTAGCAATCTGAGCCTGTAAAACTCATAACTGCTACAGAAACAACTAGTGCAGAAAGGTGCTTGTAACCTGATGTACCACATGGTGCGTAAATGGGAGAGGGAAGAGAAATGGTAAGTTAGGTGGTCATTATTCCAGCAGGTCAGATGTTTCTGCCAGTGTTCTTCAGGATTTGGTATTGGGTCCTGTTCTGTTCTACTTAATCATGTCCTTTCATTATTGCCCAACAATAACACCTATCTGCAATCTAAATATGCAGGTGATATTAAAACTGATGACTTGTTATCATCTCCACTTGACTTTGCAGCTTTTAAATATTATGTTTCTGACGTATCTCAATGGTTAAATAAAAAGGGCCTAGATATTATTTATTTATTTACTAATTGATTGATTGATTGATTGCTTTATTAACATTTGTTTACCAAGAAAGTCTGACTGGGCCATGGCAGGCCCCTTTTCAGTGGAGGCCCATATTGAAAAGTGTTACAGTTAAAACTTCCTACAAGATGTTGTACAATGCACTACAATATAATAAAAAAACAACAAATATTAAATATCACATACAATATATAAACATTAGTAAATGACAGGAAAAGAAGCAGGAAAGGTATAGATCCTACATATCATTATAGTCCACAGAGTTACATTTCAGTTTTACTAAGTAGCAATGCTAATGCTAAGAACTTCCATTAAGTTAATTGACGGGTGCAATAGAATATGAATATGCCTTTAGTAGTAGATAGCAGATTGTTTGGTAAGATGTTTTAGGTGTATCTACTCTTTTAGGTCTTCCGATAAAAACCCAGAAGCTTAACTTATGCAGGATACCTGAAAGACACTACAGATAGACGAGGGATAAACAGAGTTGTGGCAGTGTTTATCCAGGAGAAGAGTAGCAGGAATGTAGTTTGAAATCCAAAGGTTGGGTATTGAGGGTTTCTTGAAATATTTTATTTATTTATTTGTTTACTTATCTGTCTGTCTTTGTTGACAAGGAAAGTCAAACTGGGGTAAATACCTATTTTCAGTAGAGTATCAGGGAGAAAAGCTCTATATTTACATACATACATCAATATACAGTATAATTTAATTTTGACATTGTACATAATCTTTCATCTTTGTTAGTTATACATTGAAGTATACATCATTTGCTGTAACAGCCAATTAAGGATAAAGGCTTCCATAATACAATTTGAGACTGTGAAAAAGACAAAAAAAAACACCAAGAGAAAGACATTGCATTTACATAAGATTGTAGAGGATAAAATCAAACAAAAAATAATGGGAAAAACAGTGATTTACATTTTGAATTAGTGTTAGTAAGTAATGGTCAGTGGCGGCTGGTGAGTTCAAATCGAAGGGCGGCTGCAGGAGACAACTGAATGGGTGGGGCCAATTGGAATGGGGTGTGGTCAACTAGAAAGAGGAGGAGGAGCTATGCTCAAAACCACAAAAAGTGGAACTTTAATTAAATATGCTGCCCTGGGTGCCAAATCATCATTATGAGAGTCCAATCATGACAATGTGAAGTGTAAAAGAATATTTCAATGCATTAGCTGCATGACAGCATACTTAATATCTAGATGGAAACAAAAAGGCTGTGAGGCATGAAAAAATAAATTACTTTTTAAATACATTACCAGAATGGCAGTCAAAATCAAGTACAAGAAAAACAAGCAGCACTCAACTCAAACCACTTCTCCTTGCACTGCAGTTCTAATTATAATTTATATTCAGCTTTATTAAAGTACCAAGTAACATGCTGAAAGTAGCAATCTCTGTGATACCCCACTTGTAAAAATGTTTCTTATCCAAAAAAAGACCTGCTGCCTGACAACAACTATCTACTTGTTTCATGGGGAAAACATGATCAAAGTAAAAAATGAAAAGCAAACAAGAAACAAGCTCAAGATACATTGCTTAAAGGATTACTGCACATGTTACGGACCACACATGATGGACTTGCATTCTGTTTGGTTTACAGGTATAGCCTGCAAAGATGACTGCAAGTCTCCAACAAATGTAATGAGCTTCTTAAAATAATGTAATCCTGTCCTTTATTACAAATACTGTTATATGCATTTCAATACCCAAGGCTTATACATTATCTAGTTATGCAAGTATTCTCTGCATGGCAATAACAGAAAGGCTTTCACTGTTGGCAATTTTTTAACAGTATGCTTATTAAAGCTTACTTGCATCTTACAATTTCAGACAAGCTTACCTGATGGTCATTAAAGCATTGCGACTTAAACACAGAGCAACAGGCACTTTCTGAATAATAATAAGCATAAATCAACAGTATAAAAATATGACATCAGAACATTCTGCAAAATCAAGGAGAGAATAAAAGTAGTACTTGTGTCTACCTTGGATGGGGGGATAGTCTACACATTACACTGCATAATGGCTCCTTGCCTTGCTTGGACACATCCAGAGTCACCCTACATGGGGCAGTGGGGTGCAACAACTATGTCACAATTTAGAATGTCACTGGCTGACTGTGATGGCCCTGACACATTTGTCATACCTCTCAACCTCAGAGCAAGAAATCTGGACAAAGCCATACATAGAAGTGGGACAAGGTCCAAAAATAAGGACAATTTTAAATATTGCTCTTATAAACTTAGAAAGGTAATAGAGTAGTAGGTCTTGCATTAGTATGAATTTCTGAAGGGTATGAAATCTGAAACACAAATGTCTGTCATTATTTTCTAACTTCAGTCTTTAATGATTTACTACTGATTTGCCAAAAAAAAACACAATTTTATAAAAAATGGACCAAAAATGTGATGCAAAAATATAAAATAGCCACACAATACAGCTGGGAACCTGTCAAAGAAGGGATACATTTTTAATATTAGTACTGCTAACTTGAGCAGCTGACAAAATAAAATAATCTACATGCATTTCTGAAATAAAAGTAATCTATAACTCTGATTATTGCAGTTATTTCTTAATTGTAAACCCTCCACATTTTCTTCCAAAATTGCCATTTTGCGGTGGGATTATTAGGGGAAGAGCAACATTTTGAGCCAAAATCGGGGACAGTTGAGAGGTTTGGATATGCCTAATTCTTTAAAGCAATTTATTTGCACGTACCTCTCAACCTGTTAATGCAGGAAATCTGGACAAGGCCAAATATACTTATAAACAGTACAAAACATTGTTGTATAAACTGAGACAGTTGACAGAATAACAGGTCTTGCTTTAGCATGCATTTTTTTGAAGGTTATGAAGTCTGAAACTCAGTGTCTGTCATTATTTAATGACTTAATTCCTAAATTATTTGCCAGAAAACCACACATTTAGTGAGGAACAAACCAAAAATAATAAGAAAACATCTATTCATTCAGTGAAAATCTGGACAGTTAAGAGGTATAGTTCAGCCGGGGCTCACTTTGAGTTTGCTGCCCTTCCCCCTCCCAAAATTATGGTCGAATGGAGCCTCCTCCTTCAGCTATTCCAATGAACCATTACTTGGCTATTTCATCCCATTTACCATAAACACTAATGTGCATACTGCTTTACTTCTACGATGATTTGGACTTCATTTGAAAGTTTTATTTTGCATTTTACAGCACAAACACTAAGACATCTGCTAAACAAAGCAATGCAATCTCACAATGAAAACAGACTTAGCATTAAAACTTCTCTGCCCTTGAAACTCACATTCATTAAAACAGCATTGAAACCCACATTCAAAGAAAATACATTTTGCCAGTGACTGATAAAGATTAATTTTGGTCTGTTTTTAAATCATAGGCCCCTTGCACATGAAACATACACGTGATCTTTGATACACCTTTCTGATTTTATTAAATTATATTCCTTGTACAATATAGTACAGTTGTAGAGGGCATTTTAAATTTGTTTTGAACATTTTTCCAGTAAACAATTAAAGAAAATGCATGCACCAATAATGACAAAACTGCCCAATTCAAAACATTTTTCCAGTAAACAATGAAAAAAATGCATGCACCAATAATGACAAAACTGCCCAATTCAGAACATTTCTATCATAAAAGTCTACTCAAACTTTTACAGTCCACCAGTATCAGTAAATATGCACAATCTCTGAAGAAGTAAAAGTTATCTAAATAATTCTACATTAAAGAAATATGTAACTAATGAAGAGCTTGCTGCTAGCAAACAACTTTATATTTTATTGTTTCATCTACAAATTAAAGTGTCTGTTGCCCTTGAGGAATAAATTGCCTATGTTTCATTACAAAATGCTAAGCTAGTAATATTGTAATAGGGAATGGATGGCAAACTGATAGGTTCACAGTTACTAGGTATCTTCACCAAAAAAGGACTGCAGCATCCACCCCCTTTACAATACAGTACAGTATCAGCAATGCATCTACCTATTGTGGGAGTAGAACCCGCAGCCTTCTGCATCAAGAGCAAGTACACTACCTGTTGTGCTATTAACAAGGCAAGAAGACTCAGCATAATCATCAATAAACCTTTGTTCCCCTGCAGCTCTCAGCTTCTTGTAAAATCTACTTGACATTCAGCTATATATCTGAACTTTGCAGCACAAGAAATCTGGAAAAAGCCAAAATTTGGGGGGGGGGAGCAAAAGACCAAAAAACAGGCACACATTTTAAACATTGCTTGTATAATGTTGGAAAGTTGCTAGAATAAAATGTTGTGTTACCACCATACATTTCACTGCCAAGTATTGAACCTAGGACCCTGTGCAAAACAGTCAGAGCAACATACCGCTATGCCAAATCAACTACCGATTTTATAAAATAGGAAGACTGAAACTTAAATGGCTACATTCAGTGAATTCAGTTCTCACCATAGCTGTCAACATCTTAGCACAAAACACCTGAACAAAGCCAATAATGGGGGAATACAGCCCCCAAACATATTCAGTGAATTCAGTTCTCACCATAGCTCTTAACCTTGGCACAAAAAACCTGGACAAAGCCAATAATGGGGGACTACAGTCCCAAAAATAAGGACAAATTTCAAATATCCATCTTATAAACTTAGAAACTTGCTTAAGAGGAGCAGATATATTTAATTGCTGGAGGGCAAGGTTGTTTTGGCATAGGATTACTAGACCACCACTGAATTTGTGCTTTCTGTCTACTCTATGGATGTTATATTCTTGGGGCAGGAATTCATTGGTTTTATTGTGGTCTTTTAACCAGGTTTCAGTAAGTATAGCTACATCTGGAGAGTATAGTGTGAGTGTTGCTTGGAATTCGGGAATTTTGTTGAGAATGCTTCTAAGATTAATATTTAAGATTAATAGGTCCGAGGTGGTAGGGGTGAGAGGAGAGGTGATGACTGAGGGAGAGTTTAATAGTTGGGAGGGGGTTAACTTGACAAAAAGGGACCTAAATAATACAGCACATGAAGATCACATTTTTTCCTGCAATAATTAGTACATCAGGATTACTATAATAGTGCAACAGCATAGAATTGTGTTAATTCCAGTCTTTAGCAAATTAACTCACCATTAATAATACAAGCATCTTACCTACAGCCACCAAGAAAAAACAATACAGTCCTGTCTAGAATTTATTATAGTTCTATAATATTAATTGGACATGTGCTTGCTACACTGTATGGTAAACAATGCAAGGTGAACATATTGTATCTGCCTGTATATGCCAGTACATTGTGTAACACATATTTACTGTTATGTAATCAAAGTTTTCTGCAAGTATGCAACAAGCATTCATGGGTAATTGGGTAATATACTAATCACAATGGCAAATGCTCATAAGCCAGTACTTATTATACAGCAGGAACTTCTTGTAACATTTGTTAAT
>NC_056731.1:724015592-724070592 GCF_019279795.1 Protopterus annectens
GGGAGTAGTTATGGAGGGTGGTTCCGTTAAGAGCAATAAAAGGATTAAACTCATTCCTTTAACCAAGTCCCTCTTCCCCATAACACCATAGTGTAAACTGAGACTGTGCTACCTTAAGAACTGAAACTTAAAAGCTAGAGACAAATTAAAATATATAATATAAACCAGCTTATTAAGGCTAACCTACTAATCCAAACTTTATTAATTAAGAAACCAACTCAATAACAAAATGACTTAACTAATTAAACTAACAAAAATATGTACCACTAAATGTCTATTGGAATAAATATTAGTAACTTATAAACTGAAACACTTTTTAACAAAGATCGATTTCATACCAAATAAATACTTAATCAGGTTTGTGTATAAAAAACATATCATAATATTTATGAGCATGTGTATAACTGTACAGGTGAACACTTAAGTAGGCTGAAAACCATAGCTATAATTGCTAAGGTGGAAATACAATGAAAAATGTTAGAAATAAATAGTGAAAAATTTTAGAAATAAAGCATAAAGGCCCTGGGGATCTATTCAAGTGTGGCATCTGACTAATAAAGCACTTGTTTAAATGGGTAAAAATATTAGAAAGCAGTACTAATGTCAGTTATTTTCATTGTAAAATATTTACAATATTTGATATTTGTTTATAACAATATTTGCATGCATAATATTAGTGTGTAATGTCAGCATTAGTCAGTCCCATATCAGACTTTAATAGTCTTTTAAACTGTGAGGCAGTTTTTTGAGTTCTAGTATGCTTTTTATGGGCAATAATAATTAAGCCCTCGTTTTCTAAAAGAGTTTAATTTCAGCAGCCACAGTAGTTCATGTTTTTCTAAAAGATTAGGGATGTCTCCTTCCAGATCCAAAAGGTCCACATGATCAGTAATTTGAAATGTAAAGCCAGTGTGTCTTTTTTGAAACTTCAGGTGCTGAGCCAGTGTGTTATTCTTGCACTTCACTCTAATTTCGGAAAGATGACCAGAAATCCTTCTTTTAGGTCTGTTAAGCATTTTCCCCACATAAAATGCTTCACAGTCATTGCAGCTTGCTCTGTAAACCACCTGCATTGAGTTACAGTCACCTCCTGCATTGGTTTTAATCAGTTTCTTTAAATAAGGGCAGAAAAAACATGTCTCCCCCCTGTATGTGCTGACAAAAAACATATTATCTGTTTTTTTTACTGTTTTTTAAATGTACTGATATTTATATAACATTTACTGAACCCTTAGATAGAATGAGTTGAGACAAATTGATTTTTTACTATGTGTCTAATTTACAGCCCACTTCACTATTGGAGGCTAAATATAGGGCCAAATTCCATAAAGCTTGTGAAATCCGGTGCATTTCATCAATAACAAGCTGAATGTGTGCATAATGTTGTGAAATATAAATGTACCAGAAGAAATTCAGAATAGCTAGTACACAATGGAGCATCACAGTAGCAATGGCACACTAAACAAATCCACAAGTAATCCGTAAATAATGAGAAATGGGTGTCAAAGCACATCATACAGTAACAAAGTTACAGAAAGATGATCACAATTCAACCATCCTGACAGTTGTACAGACATATATAAAACATAATCTGTCCAGTAATGTTAATGACAACTACAGAATATAACTGACTCCATCACAATAAAATAAAAAAGAAAAGAATTACAACTATCCCAATGTAAGCTGCATTTCATTCATAATACATAATACATTTGTCACAATTTTTCCCAGAAAACAGACAATTATGGATATTTCTGTAAGTCACTGACCAACAAAAACTACTTGTTTCAAAGCTCCAATGCTGTTTGTAATATATATCATCAGCAATCTTTGCCGTAAGCTCAGAGACAACTTCAGATATCTCTGTAAGACATATACTAATAAAATATGCCTACTTGTACTTATATATTCTGACAGAATCTGTTAAATTTCTAATAAAATAATTAAAGCTGAAGGGCAATCACGGCCACATCAAAGTTTTGCTAACAATGGATTTGGGACTTGTCTGCACACACCCAAGGAAAGTTTGAGATAGAAAATCAGGTGTGGGGGTATGGATGAAGAAGAGGGACCCACAAGAGAGATGTTGGAATAGGTAGATTTAAGGGAAAGTCAGAAGGGCATGGACAATTTTTTTGGTGGGAATAGACCCTATTTTTTAAGAACAGAAGTAAAAGTAAACCTAGGGAAAGAGGAGGAGAAGAACATCACCACAGATATACCCAGAGAACAAATAGCACAACACAAGACAGACAAAGGTTGTAAAAAAATGGTAAGGACAGGGAAATTACACAGATGACACACTGCACAACACATGCAATGGAAAGGTGTCAAACATGGTGGGGATGCATACCAGCCATGGTGAAATGCAGAAAAAACATATCTACCTATGCACTATCATGTTATAACATGTTGTAAACTGTGTGGCAGTCATACATGGATGTGTATGATCAATGGTAGATGTGTGTTGGAGGGTAATAAATTAGGATCACGATACATTTATTGGATAAATAAATGCAAATCCAGGTAGTCCATCAGCAGTCAGGTATAAGCCAAGCAACATCACAAATGAGCAAATGCAGTTCTAACAATGCTAAATAACTCTAGCAGAGGACATAACCAAACATATGCCCATGCATGTGAAAGGCAAACAACCAAGCACGGTGCCAAACAGAAGTACTGCAGAAAAGCAACAAAATGGCTACTACATACACAAGTAGGTGTACAAAACCCAAATAAACATTGTAATGCAGTGTGTATATGTTACCCACATTATGCCATGTCAAAAGTAACACACAAGTGTAGATGGGTATGTCTGTCTGTCAGTGGCATAAATGGAACATATATGAACTCAAGGTCGATACACATACCAATGACATGTATATTCACAAAAATATAGCACTGCAGCTTAATAAATATAGCAGGTTGTGCAAATGGATGTCAACAAAGTCCACTGGTTAACACACAAGTATACTGCAAACAACAATGCATTGCAAGCAGTAGCCAGTGACTTATGTGCAGATGTCCTGCATTGTAAAATGGCTATCCATTTGGCACATATCAACTGTCTCAAAACTAATAAATGCAATGGTTAATAACTGCAACAAAGGCAAACATATTTGCAAAATATAACGGAAATATATAGGTGGAAGTGAGGTGGACAACTTGAGGCTTCATCAGGGTAAAGCAGGACAAGGTAATTTAACACAATGCAAATGCATGTGTACAGCACACAGGGTACTGTAGAACCCCAAAAAATACATGTAACCACATGGAAAATGCATGTTACATAAGCAGAAGGACTACTGATGTCCACAGAACTGGCCATGTATGAAACACACATACACATTGATGTGCAATCATTTAACATCAACATGCATAGGTAAGCAAGCTAAGAGCTTCAAGCACATAAACATATATTGTCATGCAAATGCTAAATAAATAAATGCAGGTGTATCTCACCTGCCCTGCTCATTAGTGAGCAGAGGACCTCCAGTGAGCATCATTGCAGCACAACAGTGGTAAGTCAGTGAATGCTCACATGTTAAAGGTACAATTGTGTGTCACTATGGATTTGTGTGCAGACACATACAATCAGTTTATGTGTACAACCATTTGCAAAAGAAGTGAACTTATGTGAATAAGTAATTGATGTGGAAATGTAACATATAGAAACATGGCATAATATACTGTTAAAGAATAAATAATCTGTAACACTGTGTATAGACTACTGATACATTGTTTTCTGATGTAGTCAGAAAAGGAGGACTGCACATAAACATGATATACCTGTATATGATCCCACATGGCATCAGTAATGCCAACTCATGGAACACAACACCACATCATGTCTGTGGGACATAACACAGTGGTAGCAATGTATTATGGACAACATATCTTGTCTGTCATTTACTCCAGTAAAACATGTTTACAGAGTATGTCTTCCAGCACTAGCTGCAGGTTAACTGCCACAATGCATAGACAGCCGAATGTGGGAGGAAAATGTAATGTGCTAATATGTGTCATGCACACATTGAAACAGAAATAAATGTCACACAATAAGAACACAAGCATGACAGCTACATGGTATGCATGCATAACAGTGCATATACAGTCAAATCAATTATTTGGCAGTACAGTCCAATCAATTATATGGCAATCAGCATGTTGGCAGCATAACACAACTGGAGCAAACAGACAATACTTACAGAATGGAAGGAACCAGGCTGATGGGCATGAGACTCCCAAATGACCTCATTCGTTTCTGAAAAAATTGTGCCTAGCCCATGTCATATACCTAAAGAATTCCCCATTATGTCCCTCATCTCTGTTTGGAACATATCTGTCATAACCTCCTGGATCTCCACCCCCTCAATTATCATCTCAATTCAGGTCATGGTGTCATCTCCACCAGGCTGTAGACATGATGGCTCAGGCAGGGGTGGGTCCATCTTTCTCATCATCATTGTCATCTCCGTCATCATTGAAAACTCCGGTAGTGGTCTGGCATGCGCTCGTCATTGTCTGAGAGAACATCCCATGGGTCCCATGCTCTGCCAAATTAATTGCAATGCACATTAGAAAAGAAAAGCAAATGTCTATCCAGCTGAACATTCCCAGGAGGAGCATAGCAGAACTTAATACAAAAATGATGAAAATTTACACAGGGACTGACCCACATCCATTATGGATAAGGGTTCCTTATAAATGCCTGGCCCTCAATGTTCTATTTGTAAACAGAACATCAGTATTCTATAGTGAAAATTTGTATAGGCTTAGAGACACACACCAAGGTCATTAGACTTCTAAAAATGTATGACTGTTCAAATCTTGAGATGTAATGATATATAAAAACAGCCACCAAGTGTCATTGTTAAAATGAGGAGAAAGTGATATGACAATATTGTGGAAAATAAGCAAGCCATATGATAAACATGTGACTCAGACAGCAAGAAAAACTGGCTAAGCACACATCAACATAATGAATACAGCAGTAACAAAGTTGCTATATGTTCAGTCACCACAGCTTGTGACATATGACAATGCAATAATATATGTTGATCTAAAAGTATTGTACGTATACAATTGTATGCATTACCTAATTAAAATAAATACCACTTAGTAGCCTGCAAAATGCAAATGTTATGATAATGGCTGCTAATTATGAACTGCTGCAAACAGATGTATATCTATACAAGTGTGAATAAACCTAAGCTATTAAATGAAGGACATAACAGACAGTTTGCAAACACTAACACAGCAGACACCCATTCAATCTGTGATTAGGCCGACTGTGGACAACAAACCAGTCACTGGAAACCACAGCCACACCTACAAATGTGCCAAACCATGCATTACAAACAGCAATCAAAGCAATAACATGTGTGACAGATACAATAATCCAACTGTTATTAGGTTGTGAAGTCCAATCCAAAAAAAGTGTGTGCTGAAACAATGCCTTAATTCTATGTGATGGTTCAACATTTTGGATTTAAAACACAGATTTAAGCACGGCTATAGTGTGATAATCTCATTTATATTACTGATGCATTATGAGTATTCCTGCATTCTAATCAATATACATTTTATTGTGAAAAATACAGACCTGTGAACAGGATCAGATGCATTTAATTTTATAAAACAGAAAAAGTAATCAACATATGTCTTTCTTTCTGCTGTTCCTCAAGCCTGTGCATCTGCTCAGTGCACAGAGCTCAGTTCCTGGTCTGATCTTCATCATCTGAAAACAGAAAAGAGAAATTATGAATGATGTATTCCTCAAATAACAGTGATAAGGACAGTTTCTAGACAACTTATTCATGAAGAATGTTAGATAATCACATACACATTTTTCGGTGTGATACACAGGTTTTAATATGTTTGAACACAGATGGGAGAGGGCATTTTCAAACCTGCGGCTACATTGTACATCCAAACTCTGACCTTGACAGCTACCTGCCTAGATCATCCACCTTGACTGAAAATACATATTCTGATTCCAGTAAAAAGACTTGCTTTTATGACATCAACTGGATGGGTAAGGGTCTACTAATATGGATCCTGGATTAAGATTTCAAATTATGAACATGTGCTGGTCAGGTAGCTAAAGAGTTTGAAAAACTTCATTCATGTCAGTACTGCATTCAGAAACATTAACAGTAATGGAAATCATTCATTCCTCAGACAGTCGGACAGTGTCATGTATCACAGATATTTTGTGAACAGAGCCACACAAGTTGCTATACATATGGAACATAGTAAATTAAGGGTGAAGATCATGAAATTCCTTGGCAAAGTTCACATCACTAAGCAAATGCATACATCTTCTCTGTTCTGCATATCAGCTGTAAGTCTGCCCAACCCACTGACTCAAAAGATAATGATGATGGTGTTCTTGAACTGAATGCAATATTTAATGATAAAAAAGAGTGTAATAACATTTTTACAAAGTATACAATATTAACAAAAGCATTGATCAGACATATAACAGTCAGCAGTAAGATTTACTGACTCTGCTGTTTAAAAGCTGATGTTAATGGACTGTTACGGCTTATGAGTATGTTCGTAGGAATCTGACGAATAACCGAGTTGTTTGCAATAATGCTCAAAATATATGATAATATCAATTATTGGAATATGCTTCTCTAAAGAAATGCTATGGGTGAATTAAACCAAGATGGGGAATCTCCAGCATGCCAAAATGTAGACATGCTGCCTTGTTTCCTTACAAGCCAAGCTAACAGCCTGCACACATTCTCATTAAACAAACAGATCCTGCTTTACAAACCCTAGCGCTAGAAAAATGATGTTAGCAGAGCATTACAGATTATGGGAATATTTGTAGGAATTCAGCGACTAACTCTATTATTTGTAACCATGCACACCATAAACATTAATATCAATTAGCGGGATATGCTTCTCCAAAGAAATGCTATCGGTGAAGTAAAACAAGAAGACAATTACAGATATGTTTTCCCTATGTAGATTTAAACCCACAGCAAGCCAAAATGTAGGTATGCCGGTCTGTTTCTTATAGACTAAGCTAACAAGCACCATAGGGTTTTACCTTAACAAACAGGTACTGCAGGTGTTTGAGTGTCTGCTGTGAATGGATGAATACAGAAATGGCAAACACTGGACATTTTATCATAAAGAAATAACAGCTGTCAACACATAAATGATAATGTTTAAGCAGTTGGATAGACATTCCTTTTTGGTCTAAATAAATGTGACTGTTTACTTTATTAGAAGGAATTCATTAAAGACATTATGTATGAGTTTTTAATCTGATGTATAATGGTGCAGTAAGTGATGTTATGGTATTATAATGGAAAACTACTAAGCGGGCAGTCATCCACGGCCTAGGCACAATAAGTGTTAGTGATGGACAAGGGCAGCGGTTATGTGAAATGGTAGTTATGTGAAATGATGCTGTTAGATATTGTAAAACATATATACATCTACAAAGGTTGTAACTATGGATATTATAATCATTATTAAATAAATTAGCATGAGAATTGAACCCACAGTTATAAAGACAGCAGTTACCACGCCCACATTATTATCCCCATGACCTAATTGTCACAGAAGCTACTACATGGTTATAAAAATCATCTATCTGATATATATGAGACAAATATATCTCTAAATTCCATAGGGATGCTCAGGTACATGTGGGATATTCACATTTACTGTAGGGATCTATGGGTTGCCTCCACAACTCAGCGATCTTCCTTGGAAACTTCTCCATGTCTCTGTGATACAGGTCATCATAGCAGTGGTGAACCGGGACCCCAGTGTGATAGATCCCTGTCCATCTTTGGTGCTTCCTTGCGATCCAGTTCTATAAATCTATCATGGGTAAGTTCCTGGGTTTGTCACTCATTTGTTGCTCCAGTCTGGTGTAAGCAGTTGGTCAACTTGGGGGTAAGGACAAGTCTCCGCCTTCTCAAACTAGCCATTGCAATCTACAAATGAAAAAAGACTAAAACATACAAAATCAGGGAAATGCTCACTGAGGTGCCATTCAGTTCACAGTTAGCAATGGCCTGATCTGTAAATGTATCTAAATCAATATTTGAAAATGGCGCTGATGTCATGTTATCAGATCATTGGCAGATAATGAGCACATGCCACACATGCCCCTGGATTCTACATGCCTTGCACAGCATGCAGGATTAGTGCAGGAGCTCTAGCAGGTAATATGTCTGCCGTGCGATCCAGGAATAGCCTGCAGGGGCGTGCACGAGCGCTCCTGCACTAGTCCTGCATGGACTCATCCCCTGTATGCAAATTACCCCATTTGCAGGAGAAATCCATGCAAATGAGGTGAATTTGTGAGCCAGGAAGCTGGTAACCAGTCATGCAGGACTAGTGTAATCGGCAGAAATGTACTCGGTTAGTAACTGAGTACATTTCTGCAAATTCCAAAACGGAGATGTGACAGCTCCAAACAAAGGTTTCGTATCATTCAGGAAGAATGCCAATGGCCAAGTATAAGACCATTGGCATTGAAAACAGCTTAAAAAATAAAAAAAATCAACTTTTAGTTTTTTTTTTGCCGATTCCGGCTGTTTAAGCATAGGGCAGCGCAAACGGGATCGGAGGAAAATCAGAAAAGAAACCTAAAATAAGCATTCTAACTAAAATCACTATTTTGCCATTAAAGTCAATGGCAGGCAAAAGTCAACATGGCCAATGAGTAGTGGTTGCTAAAGGGGGAGGCTCAGTGTGAGACATGCAACTATGCATTAGCAAGAAATCCTATGCAAATGAGGGGAATGATAGTGAATCCCAGATTTCCCCAGCATGCTAGTCAGCTCCCAACAGTGTAAGAGCAGGAAGAGCTTGGTGCAATCCTAGGAGTTAGCTGACATCATAGGGGGTGTGTCAGGCATACTGTAAGTGGATTGGAGCCCTGTGGCTCAGGTTTGTTCCTAGCTAAGCTCAGCTAGGCACGGGTGTGTGCCTACGTCTGCCTAGCACTCTTTACATTGCCTAAGTGGGTGTGTGCTTTGCGTACCGAGTTTGAAAGAAAAAAGAAAGGTAAACCAGGTAATAGCAGCTCTGTGCACATTTGAGCACTGCGTTTGTGCGGCATGCCCCTGGGCTTAAACAGGAAGGCAATGGGAAAGGAAAACAGTAGTAGGAAGTTAATCAAGGAGAACTAGCATAGCTGGCAGATGAAATGAATCAGAATCCACCAATTACACAGGCAGCAGACCAGCCCCAGCCTAGAACACTACTATAAACTATGCAAACACCTTCCACTCTGGTTTTTCCCATACTCTACACCACCGGTGTATACAAGCAGGAAAGTTTTAACCGACAAAACAACAAAATGATAGGGGCTGCAATAGCTATCATACAACAACTTGTGGAAGAGGCTGAGGGTGGTAAGGATGTGAATGCTGTTGACCAACCCACAGTGAGGAGACGGAAAAGAGTGTACAGACCCAGGGTAACCTACCAGGGGCTACATGAGCTGGAGATAGTGGAGCACTATAACGTGGACAGGGACGTCCTACAACAAATCTTTGAGCTGTGCTGGCCATGCCTGCCACACAGAACTAACAGAGGGGAACCCATCCCAGTGGATACCAAGGTATGTGTAGGCCTAAAAATACTAGCTACAAGTACCTTCCAAATGCCAACTGGGGATATGATGGGGATCTCACAGCCACCAGCATCCAGGGTACTCCACCAGTTCCTGGATGCCATGTCAGCACATGCCGGTGAGCACGTATATTTCACCAAAATCTGTGAGGCATTGGCCAGCAAAATGCAACTGTTCCACCAAATAGCAGAATACCCTGAAGTAGTGGGTACTATAGACTGCATGCACATACACATGAAAGCACCACCTGGTGAGCAGCGTAGGGTCTACATCAACCACAAAGGCTTCCCCTCCATCAACTGCCAGGTCGTGTACGATGCCCAGGGCATAATAACGAATGTGTATGCTGGCTGCCCTGGAAGCTATCACAATTCCCACATCTGGCATCTGACACAGTTGTACCAGAGATTTTCCAGTGGGGACATCCCTCAGGGTCACCTAGTGGGGGATGTTGGATATGCACTGGAGCTGTGGCTGATGACACCCATCAGAAATGCACACACACCCGAACAAGAACTCCATAATGAGGAACACCCACAGACACAAATTATAATAGAGCATGCGTTTGGGATGCTCAAGTCATGGTTCTGCTGCCTGGACACATCTGGTGGAGCCTTGTAGTACTCACCAGCTACATATTCCCAAATTGTCATCATATGTGCCATGCTACACAATATGATCCTGTGGAAACAGCTGCAGCAGGAACAGCATGGGGCAGGGCCACACCACCCCCCACCATTGCCAAGGCCTGCACAGGCACAGAGTGACAAGGAAGATGAACAACCTAAGCCTGCCCCAGTAGGCAGAAGGATGTGTGCCCAGTATGGCCTGGCTTTGGCAAAGAGGCAATGCATAGCACATACACTGATGCAGGATGGACCCAGGGAATAACCTCTCTCTGACTCTCACATACAGTAATAGGGATGCCAAACATGCCATGTGTAGGGAGTGTACTATGTACATCCGACATAGGCAGCCCTGGAGCACCACTCTCAATAATGGGACACCCGCAAGGTAAATGACTCACACATGCCAGTCAGGGGGTTCACATGCCCAACAACAGTCACAGCCAGCAGGACAGGTGTAGACAAACACAAACAAAGGCTGTGCTATGGCCTCTGAAAGATGCCTATGGGTAACCTCCCCCCCAGGCCTACACAGACAGACTACAGCAAGTCAGGCAGTGGGATCTTAGTTCTGAAGGGTAGGAAGTCAGAACTAATATGTAGGTCAATCAAAGCTAAGACCTGTAGTACACTGATATGCCTCTAGTCAGCGCATGATAGGTTAGAATACAGAATGAAATGGAGTATCTGACATACCAGTACAGTCATAGAAAATGTGTACAAGTGTCAGGTGTGCCCCCCCCATCCTACATAGAAATGTAATTACAGTCAGGTGTGCTCCCCCAATCCTGTGTAGAAATGTTGTAACAGTCAGGTGTGCCCCCAAATCCTGTGTAGAAATGTAGTAACAGTCAGGTGTGCCCTCCCCAATCCTGTGTAGAAATGTAGAAACAGTCAGGTGTGCTCCCCAATCCTGTGTAGAAATGTAAAAACAGTCAGGTGTGCCTCCCCAATCCTGTGTAGAAATGTAGAAATAGTCAGGTGTGCCCCTCAATCCTGTGTAGGAATGTAGAAACAGTCAGGTGTGCACCCCCCATTCCTATGTATGTATGTAGTAATGGTCTGGTGTGCCCCCCAATCCGATGTATACACGCCGTAACAGTCAGGTGTGGCCCCCCACTACCCTATGTAGAAATGTAGGAAGATGTATGTGTAGGTATAATACCAGTGGAGCACAGATGCACAGAGGTGGCCAAGGTAGCAGGATAGGTTGTAGCATCTGCACAATATGTAGGTATGTGTGTGTTAGGTTGGTGTGTGTTTCATATTGTGTGAGAGTGGTTGGTATGTATGCATGTTGAGGTAAGACATGGTGGCCATTGCCCACTACAACTGATGACAGGGACAAGTCCTCACAACCGCAGTGCCAAACACAATACCCACCAGTATAACACAAGCTAGCAGTAAGCCATTGTAAATGTATGGTGGTGATATGTGTCACCATCTGAAAGATTGACATGGCGTGGCTGTTAGGCTAGATATACAAGCAGTACACAGGGGAAAGTACCCCAGACATACAGTATATATTATGTCACTGTGAAATGGACACGCCCTTTGGATAGTACAAACAGGTATGCATCACGTTATCTGGTCCTGTAGTAGGGGATACCGGTGCTGTCTGCCCAAACACTAGCAGATCACAAAGGAGGTAGGACTGATGTATTGGGAAACAGCTGATGTACCTGCACATGCAAGCATAACTGGAATGCCCAATGCATATCTGTGTGTCAGAGGCAAGTAATGTCCATAGCACACATGCACCCAGCTCACGCAAACACCACCCACAGGTACCTCTCTGGTTGTACCCCTGCTGTGGGGATTGGATACAATATGACCCCAGCTGTATATGGCAATAGTGAAAAAATGCAGCATGCAGTGCAGGTGTCCCATGCAGGTGTGTCACCAACTGTAGGTAGCACCCTGCCAGCATCCACACTACCGATCAATGCTGATAGAAGGTAGTGGCATGAACACCTAGCACACCTACCCTGTCACCCCAGGCTAATCTACTGTATGACGGTCTGAGACTGTAGGACAGACAGAATGCAACGGCCTACGACATCTGGCCCGCATCAACAGCTAATGACCCACAGGCCTCTGCCAAAGGCCTGTGTCTCACACTTACTGCCAATGCATGTTATGTCATGGACACCCAATTAACAACACAACACACTCTGCATATGCCATATGCAAGGCCATGTGGACAAACCACAGTAACATGTCCACCATGTACCACTGCATGAACTGTTGACCAACACCAACACACATGATAACCATAGAGAAATTATCAGAGAATGTATGCATGATGTAAGGAAGAGGTGAGAATAACTAAGGGGGGGGGTGGGAGCATGGGCAGCATTGAATGTGCAAGGTCCGATACAAAGCTGTGTGTGCACACACTATCCCTGGCTGTAAACACATAAATGTGTGCCTGCATACCTGCCGATACACAACAATAGGGGTAATGTCCTGACTCATGGCCCCTGCCTCTGGGTAACCTGTGCAAATCTGTACAGCTGTGAGGTATTGTCATAACAATATAAGGCTATACTGTCATGTTGATGGATATACATGTATGGGATCCCCTGCCAGCACAGTACCAAGGTGCTGAATTGGATACACAGACCCAGCAGCAAGTGTCTGCAGCACCCCCTCCAGGATGGCATAACCTACCATGAATATGTAGATATCGTCCCACAATACTGCACACAGCTGCAGTCACCCTTGTCCCCAAGACATCACTGTGAGCAGGAATGTCCACCTGACAGTACGTGAGGACAGAAAACATCACAGTGTATAACAGTACCCGTGTCTGAATATCTCTGCTAACAGCAGTACCATGTAGCTGAAGCAGCACAGACACAATCACCTACAGTACACACTATCCACTGCACACTTTGTCCCCATAGTGCCAAATGATCGACAGATACCCTGCAGAAACAGATTGCTACATGTAGGTGTACAACACAAAGGTCTGCACTGGAGTACAAACTACCTGGAATTGATCCACTCATGCAACACAGAAAGGCATACTGGGCATGCTCACACACTTACACACATGAAGCCCATGTCTGCAAACAACAGTGGAGCAGACATATCTGGCAGTTGCAGATGTTAGTGCAGCCACTCCTCACTATGCACCGCTCATGCTTTGCACACTCAGTGGATAAGAATACAGACATATATCCAAGGACAACATACTATAATAAGCCAAAAGTAGACGTACATAGATGTGTGGAAGAGAGTGACTGTGACAAGGAGCCATCCAGGCCTGCCCCACCCAGTACACAGCCAAATGGCTACAACCACATGAAGTTTAGATATCACTCACTGTAGATACTAGCCAATGGTATCTGTCAGCAGTACCGACATTGTGGTGCAAGTGCTAGCTGTGCAACATGACTGTACAATGAAGTAGTCATCTAGCAGCTGTAATTATGTACCTTTGGAATATGGCCCTACATGTGGTGGTGTGTCAACCCCTAGATGAATGGTTATGGTCCATGCACACACACACTGGCTTCCCCATAGCCCTACTATGACAAGCCTGCTGAGGTCATCCACTGTGAAATACAGCTGTGGGAAGGTTGTAGCCCAGTTATCTCCATGGTGTGTCCTATAACTGCGTACTGATGTAATGTGATAAAATGGTTAAGTAAAAATTCGAATCTCTGACTTGGTAGCTGAGTGTGTGTGTGTGTGTGTGTGTGTGTGTGTGTGTGTGTGTGTGTGTGTGTGTGTGTGTGTGTGTGTGTGTGTGTGTGTGTGTGTGTGTGTGTGTGTGTGTGTGTCTGTCTGTGTGTGTCTGTGCAGAGAGCAATGCTTTTTAGGCTAGTCACACTCCCTACAATTCAAATACCCTACTTTGGCAAGCCTGCTGATGTCATTCACCGTGAAATACACCTTTGGAGAAAGAATACTCCAGTTATCCCTGTGGTGTGTTCTCTAACTGCTTCATGCTGTAGTGTGATATAGAACTCTGGTAGTGTTTTTATCCCCACACATGGCAGTTGGGTATATATTATATCATCGAACGCTTAAAAAAGCGAACGCTGATTGAGCGACATAATTTAAGTGAAAGCTTACAATTTCGAACTGTCAGATCAGTGATTTTTTTTCCCAGGGAAAAAAATCGCTGATCCAAAACACATACACACAACACAAGCACACCAAACAAATAGAAATCCACACACATACACCTAAAATCTGATACCTAACCCTACACTAAACTATGCACACACCACTAACTACCCACTTACCTTAACCCAAACCCTAACCCTAAGGTCCGTCACTATCGCACAGTCACCTCACTCGCTCCCTAACCCTAACTCACTTAAATCCGCCCTAACCCTCATGTCCACTCAATCGCACACACACACACCTAAGCCGAGCCCTAACCCTAACTCACTTAAATCACCCTAACACTCACATCCACATAATCGCACACTTACCTGAATCCGACCGGTAACTTTCCACCATAACACTGAAAATACCGAAGCAACAGAAATGGACAACCGAATTCTTTCCCTAGGAAAAAAATTGAGTTTCTGCTGCTTCAATATTTTGCAGTTTCGTGAAAATAAGTTCGATCAATCAGCATTCACTTTTTTAAGCATTCCAGGATATAATATAGACCCTGGCAGTTGTGGATGTTTTGTGTGCATTTCCATGTCCGTGTAGGGAGCAATGCATTTTAGGCTAGTCACACTCAAATGCCCTACTTTGGCAATCCTGCTGATGTGAAATACACCTTTGGAGAAAAAATGCTCCAGTTATCCCCATAGTGTGTCCTGTAGCTGCTTCATGCTGTAGAGTGATCTTGAATCCCTGGAAGGGGTTCTATCCCCACACATGGCAGTTGTAGGTGTTTTGTGTGTGTTTCTATGTCTGTGTAGGGAGCAGTACATTTTAGGCTAGTCACACTCACTACACTTCAAATGCCCTACTTGGCAATCCTGCTGTTGTCATTCACTGTGAAATACACACTCAAATGCCCTACTTTGGCAATCCTGCTGTTGTCATTCACTGTGAAATACACCTTTGGGGAAGGAGTACTCCAGTAATCTCCATGGTGCACCCTGTAACTGTGTAGTGCTGTAGTGTAATAAACTAATTAGGTAGGTGTTCTAATCACAGACATGACAGGTGTGTGTTTCTGTGTTTGTAATTTCTATCCTGTGGGGAGGTGGTGTAACAACTGGAGTCAATGGGAAGCAAGTTTTGCAAATTTATTATATGGTGGCCCTAGTATATATCACAATGTCCACCATACGGGGATGACAGTGGCACAGGAAAATAACTTTCTTGGGTGGCGTAAGCCAGGGAACCTTGTTGGATAGGCTTACGTAGGCCCTTAGGCCAATAGCCTAGTACCTTCCTATGAACAGATGTGAAATAGCCGAGAGGCTGGGGTGCATATCCATACCCTACATTTGACAGCAAGGCCAGGTGAACAAAGTGAGCAACCCTAATATTACCCAGATGAAACTGTCAATCCATGTCTCATATACACACACACACTTGCATAGGCAACAGCTGCTATGTTGGTAGTAACTTGCATATTGCCCACTGATAGTAACCATGGTGTGATTGCAGTGGGCTACAGTGGACATGGCACCCAAACCATCAGTCCAATAGGCACGTACATGCCGACAGTGCATCTTCCCCATGTTCTCCACTGGACACCTGCAACACCTGTGGTGCCTTCAAATGTGACCCACAAAGGACATACCATGCCTGAAAACATGCCCTGTATGGACAGATGCCACTTACACCAGAGAATACCGGTATCATGCTATCAATGTAGGTGCTGGGTCAACCTGCCGTCCATTAACAGTTCCAGCCACATGAGGCCAGGACTGGCACATCTGATGATAATCTGTGTACACAACATGGGTCAGACACCCTAGGTACAGTTCCACATGTCACTGTACATGCATGTGGGAGGTGTGCACATCCCAGACACCATCCATGTTATGGACTAAGGAACACATACATGGCAAGCAATGCACAGCAGTGGCCACATGCAATAGTCACCCAGGTGACTGGATGGTGAATACAATACCCACCTGTGTGGTCAGACCCAGACACTACACCCCCTGAGCCACAATGAAGACCATTGTCATGTGGCCTGATGCCAAGGTATACCCATCACCTAGCCTTGTATAGCCATCCAGCACAGTCAACCATGACACACCTGTGCAGCAATGCACCGATGCATGTCAGTACTGGCACCCTGTGTCTGTGTGTGTGTGTTGTATGATGCGTATGACCACATTCACACTCACTACAACCCCCATTGGCATACTGAAGCCTGCTGTCTGATGTCAGACACCTCTATATATCCTTTGCCCATATAACCTCCATATGACCCCTGTGGTGTATGTGCTACCTGCACTGTAATGTGTTGTGGCAATTTCACTAGTGATGATTTGTATTCCTGGCCCTGCCAAGTGTGTCAATGTGTGTGCATCCCTATGAGAGTGTGGCTGTGTTGATGCTAGCAGCTGTTCATGTGGACAGGCACGTGTACTACACTTACCATATAGCTACCATACAGCTACCATATCCCTGTTGCAAATGTCACTCACCATCACATATGTATTTTGAGGCTCCTCAACATGTAACCTATGTGGTGCATCCAATAACTACATAGACATGTGACAGCACTACATAGTCGTCAGGGGTTTGATACCCTGTACTGGCAGGTGTGTGACACAAACATGTTTATGTTTCACTCTCCCACCCCTCCCTGACTATTCTTTGCCTCTGTCTGCCTTTTTCACTCCCTCTCTGGTGGATGTGGAGACTTACACCTGCTGTGCTTAGGCAGCAGCATGTGTATTTTAAGTGTTGCTCATGATCAGCTGATGGCCTCTGCATGAATTGCAGCCATCCTCTAGCTGATTGCATTTCAAACAGCTGTGGTAGCATTTCCGTAGTCAATTGTATGGAAACACACTCCAATATCTAGGAACATCATGTTGTTGTTGGGCCTTTACATTCGCTGTGAGCAGGAACTTGATCCATTGTTTGGCAAACAGCATCTCGGATGGATTGGAGATCTACCTCTAACAACATACACTGTGGAAACAGGGCAACACACAGGAGGGTGATGTGCCTGACTTGACTACAGACTGTAAGTGCTGCTATACTGCATTTGGAGTAATGTTGGTTTAACATGGTGTATGTGGATATGGCTGTCCTACATGTTTTAATAGCTGCCATGTCAGTGCTATGTTTATGAGGAAACCCCCATCTGTAGGGTCTTCTGCAGACTTGGCAGCGTGTGGTGCCTTTTGCTTAATGTGTTACCCACAGAGCACCTGTCTGTGAACTGCAGAAGGTAGTGTGAAGATTGCAGTCTGTAGATGGTGACAGCCATGAGAGTTACTGACTTCATATCCCTCATAGGACATATGTTGCAACAAACCCTGTTACAACAGTAAATGTATGAGGGTATCACAGCAACATGTCAATATTGGCCCTCTGTATGTGCCTCCAGCCATAACTCTGTCAACCTTTGTATATATGTCATGCAGTAAGAGGTGCATATGTGCTGTACACCATAATTAGTGTCATCATATCTGATAACAAGCCAGTGAGATATCAGACTGCTACACATGTTATGTGTAGTAGGGGTTACAATTTATGACATAACCTGGACATTCTGTGGTTGTGTGTACAGTATTGAAGTCTGTGTACTCATGGTGATTGTCGACACTGTGTGTATTGTTCATATGTACTTTGGCCTGTGTACAGACTGTGGTAGATGTCATTGTTCATGGTCCTGTTCTATCTGATGTTACATGCTGCTCCACTGTATGTTACCCTATCAGCCTACACATTTGTAGGGTCATACACATACATGTCCCATACCACAGACAGGCTTTGGACAACACTGTGGAGCGGCCCAGTATATGTAGAGTTAGTGTGTGAGTGTCACATATGAGGATGGTGTTGCACAGATAGTCCATAAACTGTAATATTACACTACCTTATCACATGTTGCTGTGGATGTGTTCACATTGGTTGCAGTTATGCACTTTCACACAAGTGTACCATACTCTGTGCTGTGACATGCCTGTAGAGCCTGCTATATATGCTGGTACATGTGCATTCCCCCATAGGAAGTGTAGGCCAGTGTTGAGCCAGTCTGCCTCTAGCCTGCACAGTGCTTTGTTACATGCCTAGCAGCTTAGTGTACTTACCCAGTGAGATGTCATTTCCAGATACTTGCCAGATGTTCTGCTGCTGGGCCACCATAACAGTCATGTATGTCAGACAGAGCAATGGGATGCTGTACAGATGTATGTCAATATCTAGTGGCTAGTATGTGGCCATGGCATCTCTGTACCAGCAGTTATCATGTGTCAGGACAGACAGGGGTGTGTGAATGCATAACCTATAGGGGCAAATTTGTACCAGTAGTTACGTGTTATACCCAGCTACATGACTGTTAACATCCACATTGTCAGGCTTGGTCCATACGTCTTGCACTAAGGGGTTCTGTGTAAACCTCTGGACTGTCCAGAGTGTGTCAGACTGTCCACATATATTGGCCAACATCTCTGCTGTAGTCCACAGGAGCATTATGTGCTAGCAGTGGTGCTGTCCTATGATGTCCTTAGGATGTCTGTCAGTAGCCAATTGCGCACATGATAAAAGCAGATGTGACCACCCACACACACCATGTCTATGCTGTCTTAAGGTATCTGGATGTACATTACCATACAATCCACCTTAGGTAAATGCAGGCCTACCGCCTCCTGCCATACAGACTGTTCTGTCTGTCAGTGTGCTTGTGATGGTGCCAGTTATGGCTTGTTATGTAACAGTTACATCCCATTGTGTCAACTGAGTTCTTTACCCCCTAGGGATTGTGTTACAGAGTGTAGCTAGAGGCTGCTGAACTATACATCTGCATTACTTACTGTTGATTGTTTGATATCCTGTGGCCCAGTCTCTCTTTACTATTATACTACTTGAAGGCCTCAGCTTGGACAGCAACATTTGTAAACCTTTCCGGACTACTGTATTAGTATAACTGTTTCACAGTTGCATTACTCTGTTTATATGGATGTCAGTGTCTAAACAGCTATGTGACATGGCATATACAACTTTAACAGTACACAAATAAAGCTTCCCCGTTTATGCAAACATTGTGTGGTGTTATATCCTTTAACCTCTCTGTGGATATATGTTGCAGGCAACGATTGTCATTTGTATAGGTGGCTCATACAGTGTCCAGTTGTTAAGGTGGTAACTGTAGGCATAGTGGCTGGTCCATATTATGTGCACCTTCTACATATGTATCTTACTATACATATCTCTGCGTGTGTATGTGTAGTTACATATGCATCTATATATATGTATACATATATATGTATATCTGTATCTGCATATATGTGTCTGTGTATATGTATCCTAGGGATGTTAATAGCTTCCAGATTGTACATTCTCTATGGGAGCCAGACTGTATTGCATGCAGTGGCGGCTGGAGACTTCAAATTAAAGGGGGGCTGCAGGAGACCGCTGAATGGGTGGGGCCAATGGGAAGGTGCGTGGTCACCTAGAAAGGGGTGGGGCTATGCTCAAAACCACAACAACTGGAACTTTAATTAAATACGCTGCTCTGGGTGCCAAATCATCATTATGAAAGTCCAATCAAGACAAAATAAAGTGTAGAAGCAAAAATATTTCAACGCATTGGCTACATGACAACTTAATTAATATCTAGATGGAAACACAAAGGTTGTGATACATGAAAAAATAAATTACTTTTTAAATACATTACTGGAATGCCAGTCAGAATCAAGTGAAAAAAAAAAAAAAAAACAAGCAGCACTCAACTCAAACCACTTCTCCTTGCACTGTAGTTCTAATTATAATTTATATTCAGCTTTATAAAAGTACCACGTAACATGCTGAAAGTAGCAATCTCTGTGTGATACCCCCACTTGTAAAAATGTTTCTTATCCAAAAAAGACCTGCTGCCTGACAACAACTATCTACTTGTTTCATGGGGAAGACATGATCAATGTAAAAAATGAACAGCAAACAAGAAACAAGTTTAAGATAAACTGCTTAAAGGATTACCGCACAAGTTATGGACCACACATGATAGATTGGCATTCTGTTTAGTTTACGGGTAAGGCCTGCAAAGATGACTGCAAGTCTCTAACAAATGTGATGAGCTTCTGAAAATACTGTAATCATATCCTTTATTACAAATACTGTCATATGCATTTCAATACTTAAGGCTTATACGTCATATAAATATTCTCTGCATGGCAACAACGAAAAGGCTTTCAATGTTGGTAATTCTTTAACAGTATGCTTATTAAAGCTTACATGCATCTTACAATCTCCAACAAGCTTTCCTGATGGTCATTAAAGCATTGCTACTTAAACATAGAGCAACAGGGCACTGCGACAGAATGCATTTTCTGAATAATAAGAAGCATAAATCAACAGTATAAAAATATCCAGAAAAAGAAGTGAATTCCACTAAAGAATGCTCAGTAGAACAACAAACAATGTAAATATTGGAAGAGCGTTGCACCACAGGTATTAGTATTTCATCTGAGTATTCAAAACTTGCTAAACAACCAAAATGGCGAAAAGACAGCTTCAAAACAACAGCTTCAATAACAGGCTTTTACCATGTTGAATCCACAATATATGAAATATAGAGCTTTGCTGTTGTAAACGTTAAGTGGCGTTGTAATTCCACAGCTTTAAAACATGTGGATGTCATAAAAATAGAAAAAACGAACATAAAAGTGAAGAACCCTTCTGATGTAAACAATGGGCAAGCGCTTTCAGCTTTTTCAAGCCTTCTTTAGATTTAAATGTGACAGAAAACCAGAACATTCTGCAAAATCAAGGACAGATGAAAAGCCACGGTCGTACTTATGGGCTACCTTGGATGGGGGAATACTCTGCACACTTACACTGCATAACTGCTCCTTGCCTTGCTTGGACACATCCTGAGACACTACAATGGGGAGTGGGGGTGCAACAAGTATGTCACAATTTGAAATGTCTCTGGCTGACAGTGATGGCTCTGACACTCTTACCTCACAGCAAGAAATGTGGACAAAGCCATACATAAAAGTGGGACACAGGTCCAAAAATAAGGGCCGTTTTTAAATATTGCTCTTATAAACTTAGACAGTAGTAGGTCTTGCATTAGTATGAATTTTCTGAAGGGTATGAAATCTGAAACTCAAATGTCTGTCATTATTTTCTAACTTCAATCTTTAATGATTTGCCACTAATTGCCAGAAAACCGCAATTGTATGAAAAACAGACCAAAAATGTGATGCAAAAATATAAAATTGCCACACAATACAGCTGGGAACCTGTCAAAAAAGGACACCTTTTTAATATTAGTACTGTTAACTTGAACAGCTGACAAAATAAGAGCATCTACATGCATTTCTGAAATAAAAGTAATCTATAACTCTGATCATTACAGCTATTTATAATTGTAAACCATCCACGTTTGTTCCAAAAATTGTCATTTTGCAGAGGGATTATTAGGGGGAGAGCAACATTTTGAGCCCAAACTGGGGACAGTTAAGAGGTTTGGATATTCCTAATTCTACAAAGCAATTTATTTGCATGTTCCTCTCAACCTCTTAATGCAGGAAATCTGGACAAGGCCAAATATATTGGGGGAAACATACAAACAGTACTAAAAATTGCACTTGTATAAATTTAAGACAGTTAGTAGAATAACAGGTCTTGCTTTAGCATGCATTTGTCTGAAGGTTATGACATCTGAAACTCAATGTCTGTCATTTAGTGACTTCATTCCTAAACGATTTGCCAGAAATCCACAAATTTTATATGGAACAAACCAAAAATAAGAAGCAAAAATCTATTCATTCTGCAAAAATCTGGACAGTTGAGAGGTATAGTTCAGCTGGGGCCGTCTATGAGTTTGCTGCCCTTCACCCCTCACAAAATCATGGTCGAATGGAGTCTCCCCCCCTGCAGCCATTCCAGTGTCCCATTCCTTGGTTATTTTGCCCAATTTGCCATAAACACTGTAATGTACATACTGATTTACTTCTGCAATGATTTAGATTTCATTTGAAAGTTTTATTTTGCATTTTACAGCACAAACTTTAATAGATTCCTGCTAAACAGAGCAATGCAGTCTCACAATGAAGACAGACTTAGTATTAAAACTTCTCTGCCCTTGAAACTCACATTCATTGAAACAGCATTGAAACCCACATTCAAAAATACATTTTGCCAGTGGCAGATAAAGATTAACTTTGGGCTGTTTTCAAATCATAGGCCCATTAAACATGAAACATACACGTGCTCTTTGATGCACCTTCCTGATTGTATTAAATTATATTCCTTGTACAATACAGTACAGTTGTTAGAGGGCATTTTAAATTTATTGTTTTGAACATTTTTACAGTAAACAATGAAACAAAATGCATGCACCATTAATGACAAAACTGCCCAAATCAGAACATTTCCATCAGTCCATCAGTATCAGTAAATATGCACACTCTGATGAAGTAAAAATCATCTAAATAATTCCACATTAAAGAAATCTGTAACTAATGAAGAGGTTGCTGCTAGCAAAAACTTTATATGTAATTGTTTCATCTACAAATAAAGTGCCTGTTGCCCTTGAGGAATAAATTGCCTATGTTGCATTAAAAAATGTTAAGCTAGTAATATTGCAATAGGGAATGGATGGCAAACTGATAACAGGTTCATAGATACTAGCTATATTTGCCAAAAAGGACTGCAGCATCCACCCCCTTTACAAAACAGTACAGTATTAGCAATGCATCTACCTACTGTGGGAGTAGAACCCATAGCCTTCTGCATCAAAAGCAAGTACATTAACTGTTGTGCTATTAATAATGCAAGTAGCCTCAGCATAAGCAGCACTAAACTTTTGTTCCCCTGCAGCTCTCAGCTCCTTGTAAAATCTCCTCGACACTCAGCTATATCTCTGAACTTTGCAATGCAAGAAATCTGGAAAAAGCCAACATTTATGGGGGGGGGGGCAGAAGCCCAAAAAACAGGGACACATTTTAAACATTGCTTGTATAATGTTGGAAAGTTGCTAGAATAAAATGCTGTGTTGCCAACATACATTTCACTGCCAAGTCGTGAACCCAGGGGACCCTGTGCAAAACAGTCAGAGCAACATACCACTATGCCACATCATCTGTTTTGTGAAAGAGAGTAAGACTGAAACTTCAATGGCTACCATTTAGTGAATTCAGTTCTCACCATAGCTGTCAATCTCTTAGCACAAAACACCTGAACAAAGCCAATAATGGGGGAATACAGTCCCAAAAATAGGGACGAATTTCAAATATCCATGTTATAAACTTAGAAAATTGCTAGAATAAAAGGTTTTGTGTTACCATGTACTTTCTAAAGAATATGAAGTCTGAAATTCAAATGCCTGTTATTTTTATTTAACATTTGTTAACCAGGACAGTCTGACTTGGAACAAAAGCCAATTTTCAGCAGATCAGGGAGAAACACTCCAGACACATGTTCTTTATAAGATGGGAGGATATGCAGACTCCACACCAAAGGCACCCCAGCCAAGATTCAAACCAGAAAACCTGTAGCTGTCAGGCAACAATGCTACCAGTGCACCACAGCACTACTGACTTGGCAAGGAAAAACAAACACACAGAAACCACAGATTTTATAAGGAACAGAACAAATATGAGGCAAACATCTGCAAATTATTTGCAAATGGTGGTGGGAGGGAATTCAGGCCCTTGCCCCCTACACCCAAGGTTACAGGGTACAAGCCTAAGTATTCTCTACCCACCACCATGCGTTCTCTTTAGCCACCAGTATATAGCAATTGGGGCATCACACACACACACACACACACCAGTAGGTGATCCAGTCTTCCATTTCACAGCAGCTAATTCCCCCTGAAAACAAGCTCCTCTGTAGTCCTCTTCTGCTGCTTTCTTCCCCTCCTCAGCTCGCGCATGCTAACGGCTAGTTTCCGGTTTAGGCTCCGTGAGAACAGGCTGGAGGCTTCAGCCTGCCAATGATGCAGTCCAGTTTCCTTCTCATCTGTGCGGTCATCACCGCACAGACTTCTGGGCTGCCAGGGCAGAGATGCCTTTCTCCTCTATCTGGATTGCCTAACATAGCAGTCTGGAGTTCTGCGAGTACCCAGGAACTCCAAGCACGCATGCGTGGAGTTCCAGGACTCACAATTTTTTTTTTAATTTTCTTGTACAGGTGGGGGGATTTTTCTTTTGTACAGGTGGGGGATTTTCTTCTTTCTTTAGGTGGGGGGGACTGCAGCCCTATAGCACTAGCCACCCCTGACTGCATGATATGTTACTGATACCAGCCTGGCATCATACAGGTGGGATGGAGTACTGTAAACATCTTGTGCCCATGTCATGTCAGGGCCTGGTTATGGGATCTACAACAGCTGGTAGTGTATTGCAGAGCAGACGTGTTTGACTGTGGGAGGGTATACCTATTCAGACAAGACGTATGCTGATTGGGGCCTCTCAACCCCATTAACAGTGCATGTGGACATATATGTTTTTATGTTCCCATTGTTATCTACAGATGTATGTCCGTATATACCTATATATATATATATATATATATATATATATATATATATATATACACACACACACACACACACACACACACACACACACACACACACACACACACACACACACACAGACACACACAGACACACACACATACATCTACATGCTAGAATACATTCCCATAACTGTTGAATGACTGGGCTGGATGATATGTTTGTTTAAACAGAAAACAGCACACAAAAAACAAACTAAAACTTCTTAAAAAACAAACTTGTCAAGAATGTCACAGGCAAACTCCTCAATGCACACTTTTATTTGGCTCCCTGGCCAAACTTCCTCAGACTTAAAAAAGTTTTATCTAAAAACATTCCAATAAAATACAGCATAGCAAAATCACATGCTTCAACACCACCAATGGTAGTGCACAGCCCTCACACTAATCAACACAATAACTGTTAGCACCTATCCACCCTTTACAAGCATCCATTACATGCCTGAGAACAAACAGTGGGCGGATAAATCTAACCTCACATTCACATATTTTAAAAACCCTGTTAGATTAGGCATTTAAAAATGCAAGATAAATCTGGTAACAGTAACTCAAGTGCAGATGGAATCACTACTTGAAATAAATTATTTTAAATAACCAAGCTGCTGGTTGAGCTCACTATGCACCACAATGGACTTGGCGATGGGTGACAGGTTCCTGTCTGCACCTTGTTCCCAGGGGGGGCAAGCCCCATCCTCTGAGGTGGTTCCACCTGAAACTGGTGTTGGACCAATGGACAGGGAGGTCTCAGGTTGGGCCCCAGACATGCTGGTACCCGGTGCCATGGCCAGCTGAGGTGGGACAGGTGGGTCTGTTGGGACTGGCCTTCCTAAACGTGCTATAGTGTTTAGAGTTTATCATCATATGTGGGTTAGTAATAGTCAACACATTCCAGGGTTAGGTATAACAGCATGCATAGATATTCCCATTAACCCAGACACCAGATATGGAACAGTTGCAAACCAAACAGAGCACATGCATATATGGGACCACAGTGGTATTAAGAACAGCATGCAGGTTCATTGATGGCACCATGCCACCAATGTTGAAATAATTCAATATAGCACATGCATGGGAACCATCAAAATATTTATCAAACAATAGGGCATTAACAGAACATGGAGTCATTACATACCAGTTGGGTTGGGTATGTTGTTTATTGTTGGAGATATGGTGGGGGGGATGTCAATTAACAACTAGTATATTCCTGTAGTCCACATTACTTTCCTATTCAGTGCTGTTATCTGTACCTTACAAGTCTTACTACACTACCCTATAGCCTTAGTTTGGACAGTGATATGACTGTCATCATCGTTATGCATTAACTGGTTTTACCTGCAGTATACACCTCTTACCTGTTATACCTGTGGAGGGAATGTATCTTAACACTAACTGTTTCTATACATACTCCCAGATTCTGGGTTGATGTTGTGCACATAGCCATCCAACTCTTTCTGCACAGACTCTGGCCATGTGTTGACCACATGCAGTTGTACCGGGACATATCTAGAATATTGTCCTCTTCAACCTTTAGTGACTTGACACACACATATACATGCTTTCCTACGCAGTTATATTATGTAGCACAGTGTGGGTGACAGTGATCAGTGATACTTTATTATTCAGAGAAACTTCAACACTCACAATTCCCTACAATACCAGAGTAAACAGTACCTGTACAGGGTATAATGTTTTTTATTTCTCAGCACAGTGTTTTTATCCGACGTACCTGTCGGAGCATTGTTTGTTAGCACTACCTGAATGTTGCCTCACAAAGTTCCAGATTACACATTAGTATTATGCACATACATCTCACTCTGTTACTGTACACACTCTGGTCACAGCTTGACAACATTGGGGTGTAAATAGAACATACTTGGCTTATTACTCTCCTAACAGTTTCGGGAGTTGCTACAGTGACAGGTTTGTTCACATAGATGTTGGACAATCACTTGTATTCCCTCTTTGCTGGCTAAACATCTGGGATCATCCCACAGACTTACCAGGGGGGGCTGGGTGACATGCAGCAGATATGGGCCCATATACTGGACATTCTGGTCTCATCTGTACAATTGTGGGGTATGATTCTGTATGCAGTCTACTTCCACTCCCAGGATTCAGACCATGGCTGTGTCTGCTACAACTTAAACACTGCCCATCAGAGTTGTGTGTGCTATATAAATATTGCTGTACATCTCCTATCTGACTTATGTCTTATAATTCTCCTGTGCTTTTGCATTCTGACCTTGTATTACAGCACACTTATGCAGATTTCCTAGACAGTTATATTTTGTAGGACAGTGTGGGCGGCAGTGATGAGTAATACCTCATTATTCAGAGCAACTGTATCACTCACAATGCCATACAATACCAATGTAAACAGTACCAGTACAGGGTACCATTCTTGTATTTCTGGGCACAGTGTTGGTATCTGACAGACCTGTGGGAGAAATGTTTGTTAGCACTACCTGATTGTTGCCACACACAGTAACAGATTCCACATTACTATTATGCACATACATCTCACTCTGTTAGTGTACACACTCTGGCCACTGCTTTACAAGATGAGGGTGTAAATGGGACATACATGGCTTGTTAGTCTCATAAGCTTTTGGGGAGTTGCTAGTGTGCCAGCTTTGTTCTCTTAGATGTGTGTCAATCAGTTATATTTCCTGTTTTCTGCCTATACGTCTGGGATCATCCCACTGATTTCCCTGGGGGACAGGTTGACAGGCAACAAATATGGGCCACTTTACTGGACGTTCTGGACATATCTGTACAGTTATGGGGTATGATTCTGTATGCAAACTACTACCACCGGCAAGATTCAAACCATGGCTATGTGTGCTAAAAAAACAACAGTTCACATCTCAGTTGCCTGTGCTATTCTGTTTTTTTTTGTCTGCATTTTCAATCTTTTCTGTCTATGTGTCTCACAGTTGCACGAAATGGCCTCTGGGGATTACACCAGTCATATACAGGCATTCCTACACATTCTATTTATGGTGCTTGGTGTGGGTAATGCTTAATACAACAGTACTATTACATGATACCAAAGTATACACATGCAGTCCAGCAGTTAGACCTTTATTGTCAGGCTATTATGCTTTTATTTACATACAAACTATATGAGACTCTTCCTGCCATATTCTCCGGTGTATGCAGTACTTGCCTTAAAAGATACAGGTTTTATACAGGCAATTAATTTACTAATACCTTTAGATTTATTTCCTATGACAGTAAATGCGAGAGTATCACTGACCTGTCTCGCGTCGCAACCTCTCCAAGCGACTTCCATGGGTCTCGTGGTTCGCGGCCCGCTCACTTGCAGCTGTGGAGGACATAAGAAGAATATTTATCCATACCTATCCTTGATATACATGAGCTGGCAATTAATACACACATAGTCGGGTGATACTTACATACAACTGGTACAGCCCCTGCTGTTCTAGCCTCTTGGATCCACTGGTCCAAGAGGTCCCCCTTACGTCACATCAGGTCAGCATAGTGATGCCTGACCTGCTCACTAGTTCGGGGTATGCCAGTGGCACTGGTAAAGTCACGGGCAAGATGGTCCCAGGCTTCTGCCTTATATTGGGAACCTTGTTACTGGCCCTGCAGCAGTCTCTGCTCGTGGTCTTTGACACGGAGCCCTGCCATGACTCTGGACTCCTGGATGCACCAGCGCTGCGCCCGAAAGTGCACACCCTCTCCCCTTCATGACATAGTGCTTGAAAGGGAAGCTATAACCAGTTATGAGATGTATTCCCGCCTCTTGGGTTTAAGTAGGGCCAATTTCCCACATGTTTTTGTGACTGGCCAGTTTTGAAAAGGCTAAGCTATGGGCAAACCTGCTTACCTAAGGTTGGCATTGTTTAAAGGGATTTAACACCGGGCACATTAAGTTAGCTGGCCAACACATTGCTTACACCTCCTAAGTTGGCCTGTGCAATGCTTAGTATTGCTTACATTTGACTTTGCGTTATATTTCCTTTTTGGCATTGATTTATTATTCATTACATCTTATATGTATGCCTGATATCCATGATTCATGTGTACGTACATGTATGGGGTCCTTGTGTTTTATTGGGGAATTCATCACTGCTGTACTCCACTTCACATATGTATGTTATGTAGTGGGTTATGGAACACATGTCTGTATACTGATTCCTTTCACAGGTTCAGTTTGAATTTACTATAGTGAAGACTTGTTAGCTGATACCTCATTTTTCTGTACTGCTGTGATGGCTTGGTGGTTGACTATTGTGACTATGGTGTATAGGGTCCTAGTTACAAAACCTGCAAGGCTGTTGATGGGTGGAGCAAGGGTCATTGGATACAGAGTGATGAAGGCACTTTTGAGCATTTGTGCAGGTTTGCGCGAGGGTATGCAATGCTAACCTCCTGTTACATATGCTTACTGAGAGTTAGCTTCAGAATTGCTTAACCTGTGAGCGCATTGCTTACCCCCACACAAATGGGCTTAAACTCGCTTACTAGTGCTTAAATATGCTTACTGCTGCTTATTGGTGCTTAAACCTGCTTACTAGGGCTTTATTCATTATGACACTGACACCTCACATATGCATTTCCTGCAGTACTCCACTTCATAAATATATGTTATTTAGTGGGTTATGCAATGAAAATATTGGTCATAATGTGCTTTCCCATGGAAAATGGTATGCGTTGCAGTGCGACTCGACCCAGGAATGCCTGCTGGTAAGACAAATAGCTCTCCCCACTACACTGTTGCTATGCTGCTTCATTTGCATATATCTTCCTTTTTATCCTCTTCAGGCATTTAAGCTGCATTAACCATAGCTAAGCAATGGGCACACCCAAGCACCTATGGTTAGCTTTAATCAGATTTAAAAAAAAATTAAAAAAAAGGATTGTTCATTTTATTTATATTTACTTGCTGTTGTACACCAGGGGAAATGTTGGTGGGGATATCCAGACACCTATGAGTGGTCTCGCTCATTTTTTAGCCCTTTCTGCTGTTCTTCAATGTGGGGGCATGTATATTCTGAGAGCTCTGCTCTCAGGCATGTCCCCTGCACTCTTACACACTTTGGGTAAGATTAGGAGTTCAGGCAGCATGCCTCATTAATATGCATGGCTCGCTGCCATCCTGCTCCTAAATGGCTGCATCCATGCAGGACTAAGCTAGTCCTGCACGGAAGAATAGTAAATCCCTGAAACCACTATCGTTTCACTATTTCACCACCTCACTCTTACTGTATCTCTAATACTTTTCCCCGGCCTCTTCTACCTCTTCCCTTCCTCTATCTCCAACCACTCTTAATTCTTACAGTCTCAAAATAACCTACCTGTCTAGTCTGTCTCCTATACTCTACCTCTCTTACATCTCCTACTAGCCATTCTTACTTTCCTTTCTTGTTTCCAAACTCCTATACAACTAGATCCTACCCACTTTAAATAAGCATCTGCCTATTACCTCATTTTGCTCTAAGCAGCTTAAATAATATTGTAACTAGTCACATTTTCTTCTGTCAATTGTTTAAAACCTTGTTTGTAACAACTCAGATACTTGTCTGCCAATTGTTAATACTCTGTATAACTGAATTGCCTGAGGAGGTTTTTTTTCTCCAGATCTCTGCTTGTAAGATCCTTTAGCTGATGGTTACTACTATGTTACTAAAATTTAATAAATTGTTTTTTAGTCCTGAGGGACTTTTATCCCCGGGTCTCTGCTGAAAATGAGCCAAATGCTCAGCCAGACTAACCCAGTTAACAAATGTAAAATAAAAATAAAAATATAAATAAAATAAATAATACTAATAATAATACAGTATAAAACCTAATGATAAAATATATATGGTTTAATATCACCCTTCAAGTCTTTTTAACTTTAATATTGGTACTAGGGATCAAGATTCATTCAATCCTGGGGGTTCCAATGCATTAAGTCTTAAAATCCAAATAAGTTCCCTTTTACTTAAATGGCCATCCATAATAAATCCCCTAGAGTCTTTCTGGACAAAATCCAGTACTACAAAATAAAATTTATGATCAGAGGTTTGCAAAATATGTCTATATAGGGCATTTGATAATCTAGCTTTAACCACATCATTCACATGTTCATATATTTTATCTTTCAACTTACATAAAGTTTTCCCTATATAAAATGCACTATAAGGATTACATAAGGCCCCATAAACAACCCCCTTAGAGTCACAATTAAAGTGCTTCCTAAAGGCGAACTTCCTATTTTTAATACAAATGGATTCACAAACCAGTATATGTTGGCATTGGTTGCAATGATTACATCTAAACATGCCCTTGGATCTAGTTTTATCCCTTCCACTCAAATTCATCTCCAATAAGTTCTTAAAATGTTTACCCTTTCAAAACACTACCTTCAGCGATCCACCTACAGTCTTATTTAGACCATCCATACTAGTAATAAATAACCAATGGTTTTTGACCACATCTATTATATCATAAAAACTAGTAGAATAAGTAACAACCAACGGATGGTCAAATTGACTTGAATTTGGATTAGTATTATTATTTGAATTATTGCTTTTCAGGCCACTAATCTCTACCACCTGATGGTTTCCCTAAGATATTGGCAGCAATGGGGCAAAACTCCCCCTGTCTCTTTTATTACAAACCTCTTCTTTAACCAAAATTAACAGCTCTAAAGGGTACTCTTGTTTTTGAAACATATCCATCAGTTTGTCCACCTCATGACAAAACATATCATCTGTAATCATACAGGCTAACATAATCAGCTGGCCTTTGATCACAGATTTCTTCTAGAAAGCAGGATGCCTGCTGTAATAATGAAGTTAAGAAATGGAGAAAGTACTTTTACAGTGAATATTAGATAAACATACACTTATTTTCATAATCCTTACTTAATTGAATATCTAGATAGGCAAGAACTATGTTTGTCTTCCAAGTGGGTGAACCTTAGAAAAGATGTACTTTTATTAATGAAATCCAAACATTCATTTAACTTATCTACTGAATCAACCCACACCAAAAAGATGTCATCCAAAAATATAGTGTAAAAATTCCAACAAACACTAAAAGGGCTATTAAATACAAAATTATTTTCCTAATATGCCATAATAAGGTTTGCAAAACTGGGGGCACAAGTAGCACCCATTGCCACTGCACTCAACTGCTTGAACAATTGCCCATCAAAATAAAGGAAATTATTGACCAAAACCATTTCCATCAGTGCTACTACTGTACTGTTATCATCAGTATCTAGTAAGCCGACATCAAAAAGAATGCTTTCTAACCAATCCAAGCCTTCCTTATATGGAATAAAATAATATAAGTCATGCGCATCAATAGTCACCAATAAACAGTCCTTAGAAAATTTAAAAAATCCAATGAATCCCTACAGATCTGCTCAATTTTTCAACTGAAGGTTTTAACAATCTGTCCACATATTTAGCTATATAGAAGGTTTTACTTCTACAGGCATCCACCACTGGTCTCATAGGTGGATTGTGGAGATTTTTGTGAATTTTAGGGATTCCGAAGATGCCAACAACCACAGAATTATTATTAAAAATATAGTTATACACATCTAACGAAATCTGACCCTGCATCAGCATGTCATATAAGCTGACATCTATCTTAGAATAAGCAATATTTAATTCATTTCTAGATCTCTGACCATGAGTGTCTGTGAATAACAATTCATACATTCTGTTATTGTGTTCATCTGTATCCATAATACATATTCCGCTGCCTCTATCAGGTTTCAGTAACCTAATTTTTTTATTAGTACACAATTCAGAGAACAGCTGTTCTTCTTTTTGCTGAGGTTATTAACATTCATACTACCAGCTTCTTTAAATACCCTACGTATATCCTTTTCACATAATTTCTCAAATAATAGAAGCCAGTTGTGAAGTGCATTAAAAGTGCTAGCTTTTTTGAGACCCTTAACACTCTTAATCCATTCACTATTATCACAGGATCCAAACCACAATGCTAAATTCAATTTTCTAGTAATTAATTTTAGATCTATTAATACTTCAGCTAAATCTGCTCTCTTAGAAGGTAAAAAACTTAAACCTTTACATAATACGTCAGCATATTCAGTGGTAAAACTTACATTGGAATAATTATAGATAGTAAAGTCATTATCTGTATTATGGATGAGAATGGGTACTGTATTATTAATTACCCCATCCCTATCATCCATATCTGAACCAGGTATTTCGGCTAAATTAAAAACAACATTAGTTTCCATATTACTTCCACTCAAAGTTGATACATCATCATAATAATCAACCAACATATCATTTCCACCAGTTAATACATCAGAAACATCAGCAAGTGGACAAAAGTCACTGAATCAAAAAATGTTTCATTACCTCTGTTAGAAGATTCATTACTTCCCTCTTTCAAATTTATTTCATGATCACATGCCAAACCAGAAAAATGTTTCCAACCTCTCATAATTCAACTCGCTAAAACAAATACATGAGTCAGTTTGTTCAAAATCAGGAAAAATAACAATATCCACATCCATTGTGTTTGAAACCTTTTCACAGCTTGTACTTTTACATATAGTGCTTTGATGGTTACCCTCAAAAAAGATTATCCAGCTATTCATATCACTTACCATTAATTTCAAAAGTTCTTCCATTTCATTCCCCTTCTGCCCTTGAAGTTTGTTTTGCCAGGAAAGGTTTTTCTTATTTCCATTGTTATTAATGTAAGTAGTCTTAGGATATGCTCCCAACACTCAAAGTTGGAATTAGATGCCATTTGGACTAACTCATTTTCAGTCACTTTGTTGGTTTTAGGACCTTTTTTATCCAATAATCTTTCCAACCATCTTACAGGTTGTTTGTTAGAGTCACCATGTATTCTTAATGGTTCATTGCTGCTCTCACAAGAACTTGAAGACTCTCCTTGTTCATCATTAGGTGGGCATAATTTTTTATGCTGATGGAGTGCCAAAAAATTCGGTTCAGGATAGGAATGCCAACTTGCGTACCATTCCAGGTCTCTATGTATTTTTTTTGTTTTCCGCTCCTTAATAGATAGACAAATATTGTCTATCTTTTTAAACATAATAGTATAGTTAGTAAAATAGTGCTCAAACAATCCATCATTGGACAAGCTATTGTTAAGGACATCAAGGTCTCTAGAAACTTTGTCCATTAACACATCATTATTGTGGATGATAAGATGCATTACATTCAAACCAGCTTTGTTAAAAACATTAATCAAGGCTTTAGATCCTGGATTCTTCCCCCCTGGCTGCTCTGCGTACCTGGCCCTAGCATCCTTGTCCATGTTTATTATTCTACTACCTTGTAATAGTACAGTGGGACCTACCTACCTGACGAAAGGACCCATGCAAACTATCCTAATAACAGAATCTTAATAGAAAGTCTCTCGCTGTCCTGCAAAAGATCCCTGTTACCTAAAGAGGTGGTAAAAGTGAACACTTGCCTAACAATTTGTGTATACTTTCTAGCACACTACCTAGCCAGGACACCTAGCAGCCATACCTTCCCTCTACCCCTAAAGGTATTCACTTATACCTATCCTACCCCTCTACCCCTTATACCATCTATTTATTTCTATCCTTGTACTGTCTCCTGCAACTGTTACTTGAGCATCACAAACCTTCTACCAACCATATCTGCACACCAGCTTTGTCTGCAATTCATTATTTGCCGACTAGATGGCACCATAAACTAGGCTGATTCCTAGCACTGTATGCCCTCTCACATTAACTGGTGTAAGGCACAGACCCTACACTAATTAGGAGAGCCTAAGGAACTTTTCTCCTGTACAGTCCTAGAAGCTCTTTCCTGTCCTGCTATTACCATTCTATCTGAGACTCCCTCCCAATACCTGCATTCCACTGTCCCTTACCTTTCACTTCTCCAGTTTCTACCCTCCATGCTTAACAGTACCTACTGAACTGTTCCTTAGAATTCAGCTGCACACAGATAGGTTTTCTGCTAGTCCTTAGCCACTTGTTTCTATGTCTGCAGCCATTCTCCACTGTCTACCTGCTTCTTGGGCACATTCTACCTCATTTTCTTCCTCTTGCTCTCACACCCTACCTGTAGATTTGCTCGTTTCCATTCCATTCTATTTCCTACCCTTTCCCCTAGGACATCCCACTCTCTACTTTCTAGTTGCTATCCTTCTAGAGTTAGCCACTCTTGGATTACCTGTCTGCTCTTCCGTTCCCCTCCCCTTCCTACCTCACATCCTTTCCAATCCCATAAAGCCTTCTTGCCCTACAAGGTGCCATCTTTAGATCCTGGATTCTTCCCCCTGGCTTTTCTGTGTATCTGGCCCTAGCGTCCTTGTCCTTGTAAGTTATTTGTTCTATTTGTTTTACTGCTTCAGTCAACAATGAAAGGTTAATGTAATTGTTTTGCTTTTGGATGGTATTACTCTTTATATATTAGCAGTTGCTAGCTTGTTTTAAAGAATGTACAGTTGCAAGTAACGTGGAAATGCTGAGCTGTTATCTGCGCATACCATGTAGAGTAATCGCAAGCTTAACCTACTTGTGAATGAGCTGTGTCACACGTTAACTTACTTAAACTCTTAGATGGTTCTTTAGCAAATAGTCTTGTGCCCTAACTTTGCTGAGTGTTTTTCACTTGGACTAGCCTGCTATATGTTCCTGTCAACCTCTTAGTGGTAGCTGTGGTTTGTAATTTGACCTCAGGGTACTTGAGAGCATTCCATCGTACTTACACATACTACAGGTAGTAAGAGTACAACTCGCACACCCCTCTCAAAGTCTGTATATTGTTTAATTACTTTATAGTGGCTTTCAGATGATATTGGAGTCCATATGAACATTCATACTCTACTACAACAACCTCAAGTAGTGCGGGCTTACCTTGCATTCCTCCACTCAGCTAACTAAATACCTGTACACCTGGGAGGCTCTAATGGCACTGCTCGCATGCTCCCTCATTACCATCTAATTGTTTAATCCCTATCATACAACCCCTCTGATTAGACTGAGTACAACACTCACTTCCAGACAACTGGGGAATCTTTCTGGATTGAAGGTAGCACTGCTATTGTTTACATTGCCCGAGGCAATATGATAACTATAAAAGGTGTTGGAGCTACCGGTGACCTAACGGTGATGTTATTATTTTAGATTAGGTATTAGAGTTAGGTATGTGGAAGAATTAACCTTAGACCCTGTGTTTATTTGTATTACCTTCAGCAGCACATCTTTAATAAGTGGTGGAAAGCTTGCAGTTACACAGTCATGCGTCGGCAGAGATAAAGAGTGCTGTCACTAGCTACTTTGCATGTGCCTTAGACTCCATATGGTATTATAAGCAGATAATGCTTGTTTATAATGTTGGAATGCCTCATTTGACCAGAAACTGCTCTGTATATTCCTGTTTTTCTGATACCACTAGTGCAGATTTATTTTAACTGCATTAGCTGAAAGGAGGGTTTCCTTTTAGATCTTTTGTTACTAATTTTCACTGTGTCCAAAGGATTATAGTGTATATGTATTATTACTAGCATATAGCTGCACTTGTAAAGGGCACTCACAACTAGGATATTTAAGCTACTTGACCTCTGTGTCAATGTTTCAGTTAGAGTGATGTTTGCCGATGCCTCTTTACTCTGCTACTGTACTATGGTCTAACTGTTTATCTGAATGCTATGTAAGGAATATTTGAATATTTCAGAACTAATACTGTTGATTTGTGTTCCTTGAACTTAATTACTGTGTTCTCTACCTTATTTATGAGTATATGGCTATTCACTTATCCCATCACTGTTTCTTTTTTACCCACGATTCTCAGGTTTATTTTTCTACTACCTTGTAATAGTAGAGTGGGACCTGCCTACCTGGCTAAAGGACCCCTGCAAACTATCATAACAACAGATTCTTAATAGAAAGTCTCTTGCCATCCTGTAAATGATCCATGTTACCTAAAGATGCAAGAAAATACATGCTGTCTATACCTTGCGGTAAAACTGAACACCTGCCTAACAATTTGTGTATACTTTCTACCATGCTACTTAGCCAGGATACCTGGCAGCCATACCCTCCCTCTACCCTTAAATGTATTCACTTATACCTATCCTATCCCTCTACCCCTTATATCATCTATTTATTTCTATCCTTGTATTGTCTCCTGCAACTGTTGCTTGAGCCTTGCAAACCTTCTACCAACCATTTCTGCACACCAGCTTCGGCTGCAATTCATTATTTGCCCACTAGATGGCACCATAAACTAGGCTGATTCCTAGCACTGTTTGCCCTCACATTAACGGGTGTAAGGCTCAGACCCTACACTAATTAGGAGAGCCTAAGGAACTTTTCTCCTGTACAGTCCTAGAAGCTCTTTCCTGTCCTGCTATTACCACTCTATCTGAGACTCCCTTCCAATACCTGCACTCTACTGTCCCTTACCTTTCACTTCCCCAGTTTCTACCCTCCATACTTACCAGTACCTACTGAGCTGTTCCTCAGAATTCAGCTGCCCACAGATAGGTTTTCTGCTAGTCCTTAGCCACTTGTTTTCTAATCCCCTCCATTTGCCTTGTGGGCTTACTCCGCTCCCCTACCCTGCCCCCAATTCCCACCCACCCCCAGTGGTCCTAGATTTATACCTCATAGGATACTCCCCTTCTCCGAATTATCCAATTAGCTCATTACCTTTCCCTACACACTAGATGCAAACACACCTTTACTCACATCCCCTTTTTCACTACTTCCACTAGAGTACTATCTCTATTCTTCCAGGCTTTCTTATCTGTCCTATTACTACTTACATCACTCCCCATTCTACCATGCCTACATCATATCAGCCTAAACATAAAAACTTACTCATCTTTCTTATTGCAATACACATACTGTTCATACCACTCATACTTACATGGTATGAAAACTCACACATCACTGCATCCTTCCATCCTCTAAAAAAACATCACTTATCAATCTACCTACTACCCACAACCACACAAACATCACCTCAACCTCAACCTACCACTCTCCAAAGTATCATAGGCTAGCCCACATTAATCTCCAACAAACCAGTAAATCACTATATATTCTCTTCAAACTCCTGAAGCTCTTACATACTTTTCAACAACACCCTCTGCTTCACGGGGATATTCACCCTAACCCAGGACCTAACAACAGTACCCTACTAAATCCTCACCAGCCCCAAACTGCCACTCATATTACCCTGACCAAAACTGCTAACTCCTTATTCATAGCCCATCTTAATATACAGAGCTTAAACAATAAAATTAGCCAACTGCATACTCTACTGGACATACATTCCTTTGATGTCCTATGTCTAACAGAAACCTGGCTCAAACCAGGAACAAAAGATAATGAAGTCATCCCACCAGCGTACAATATAATAAGGTCAGACCAAACAACAAAAAAAGGTGGAGGCGTAGCAATTTTGTATAAATCTGATCTAAATGTATCTCTAGTAGACTTACAATTACCATTAGATAATCATGTAGAAATCCTTGTCTCTAAACTCCAGCTTAATACTAGCAAAGCTATGTATATAATATGCTCCTACCCACCTCCAGACAATAACATCAACACCCTTGAAAATATCCTATGCTGCCTCTCATCTTCCCTCCCTCAGGAAACCTTAGTACTTGGACACTTCAATATAGACTGGAATTGCTGTACTTCCAACAAACCTTCAATCCATATAAACCTGTATGGATTTTTTCAATTTATCAACACCCCAACCAGAATCCATAAGCCCACTAACAAAGAGAGTACCTTAGATTGGATCCTAGTAAGAAACCATCACCTCACTTATATAGCAGACACCCTACCTGATGATATTAGCAACCATTTACTCACTTATATAATTAGGCATAAAACCTTCTTCCCTAAACAACCTTAAAACTATAAGAAATAGAAAACACTCTAATGCTATAAATTTCCAAAAAGGGCTTGAAGCCTGGGACTGGTCCCTCTTAAAACAACTCTCCCTTGAGGAAGCAGTATCCTATTTTAACTCCAAATTCTTACAAATTCTGGAATGCCATGCCCCTAGTCATTCTATTAGAACCAGATGCAAAGCAGCACCTTGGCTCTCTAAAGAGACAAGACAAAAAAACCTAGTAAGAAATAAGATCTGGTCTAAATGGAGATGTACTAAATGCCCAACCGATCACCAGAACTACAAACACCATAGAAACACCACAAAATAATCTATACTCCTTGATAAAAAAAAACTAAAGAAATTACTACCTTAAACTCCAAGACAGGCATCAACAAATACCCCAAACATTTTGGACAGCTATTAACAGACTTTTACACCCAGGACACTCCAAGACTCCAACTCCTTCAGCACTTTCCCTAAGCACACCTAAGGAGATTGCTGACACCTTCAATACCTCATTTACAGAAACTTTACAATTTCTTGCAAATTCCCTACCTCTTGTCACCCCAACCCTCCCATTCTCCATGACTAGCAAACCCCCTACCTTTCAACTAAATCCAGTCTCTACATATTTCATCTGCACCTTACTTACTAAACTTAAACCATGTACCCCATCCGCTGATCTCTTACCAGCAGAATACCTGCAAATTGCAGCTAAAGTTCTCTCCTATCCTGTTTCCATACTAATCAATAGAACTATTACTGAAGGTTCTATCCCATCTCTCTGGAAAATTTCACATATAATTCCTCTTTATAAGGGTGGTAACTCAACCAAAATATCTAACTATCGCCCCATAGCCCTGCTCTCCCCTCTAGCCAAAATAATGGAAAAATGTATCCACCACCAGCTACTTGATCACCTTCTCCAATATAACCTTCTAGCAGACTGTCAACATGGTTTTAGGCCTTACCTCAGTACTACTACTACCCTACTATCCTTCACTGACTGCATCAACAAGCATCACAGCAATAATAGGCTCTCTACTGCTCTGTTATAGAGCTATCAAAAGCCTTTGATATGGTGAACCATCAATTACTACTACAAATATTAGGACAATACTCACTCAACACAAAGACATTACAGTGGTTCAAGTCCTACCTCGAAAACAGACAGCAAGCTGTTTTCTGGGACAACAACCTTTCTACTCTTCTTCCTGTTACTCTTGGCGTCCCACAAGGCTCCATCCTGGGACCTCTCCTCTTCTCTATCTTTATGAACAACCTACAGCTAAATATTCCACAGTCCACCTGCATGCAATATGCAGATGATTCCACACTAGTGTGTTCTGCCACCTCATCTGCCGAGCTCCAAGCTATCACCCAGACAGTATTTAACTCAGTTGAAAAATGTTTTTTGCAACATTGACTCCTACTAAACACCAAAAAAAAACACATTACTTGTTTTTACTCCTACATAGAAGTCTCCCCCAATATATCTAACTGTCAAATCCAGCAATGGTACTATAATTACACCTGATCCAACCACCAAGCTCTTAGGTGTAACAATAGATCACAATCTCAACTTTGACACACATATTAACACTACAATTAAAGCTGTTAACAGAAAACTGGGCTCAGTCTATAAGATAAAGTCCTTCCTCACCCCTGAAGCCAGAACCACCATTGCCCATACCCACCTGATCTCTACTCTCCTCTATGCTTCACCTATCTATACAAATCTTTCCAAAACTAACCTAAACAAACTAACAGCCTCCTACAACAACATTGGCAGATTTGCTACTGGTTCACCATACAGAACCCATCACTGTTTAAATCTCAAACAACTAGGCTGGCTTGAACTCTAAAACCAGCTACTATTTCAACAACTTACAATTACCCATAATATTCTCTTTCACACCGATAGGACTCCTATTCTTAGTAGCATAATTGCTCCTTATAGAAATCTTACTACCTTACGCTCAGCAAATAAATTACAAGTAACCACCCAGAAATTCCTTAATAAAGCCAGGGACTTCCTCTTTTCTAATTCCATGGGTAAGATTTGGAACAAACTCCCCTGCAACCTACAATTACTTTCATCCTTATCACTTTTCAAACACCAACTAATTCTACACCTTAAAGTACATTGGTTATGCCCATGTACTAACCCAGATTAACACTAACATTTTAGCCTTTTCCCCCTCTATTATCCACTAGTGTGCAAATACACCCTCTTCTTAGGCAGTGCTGTAGATTTCTTATTTCCTTCTTACTTCATGAAACTTACTCTTCACTTTTCTAAAACCCCTCACCCCCTCCTGATATTTTCATTGTCAGTGTTAGTATTACCGACACCTATGACGTATCACGCATAGCTCTTCAAGCATAATAACTAGATAGAAACCTTCATCCCTTCCTTACTCTTTTGTCTAACGATTGTCAAACTATATACCTCCTGTATATGCTACTTGTACTACTGCATAGTCTACACCCTCACTTATGCTTCTCTTTGTGTTTGTTCCTTTTATGCTAACCTAAACCTACTGTGAATTTAATTATTATTTAGCATTTTGAATCTTTGCTGTTTGAAGCTATTTTTTGACTAAATTAGACTATACCTTTTGCTGTAACTGCATTTTTAACATGTATTATTTCTCATGTAATAATTTACTGTTTTGATTTATTTTCATTTGTAGTCCTGTTACGTTAGCTTAATTTTGGAGCTTATCTCCCCGGGCCTCTACTGAAAATGGACATGTATCCAGTTAGACTAGCCCAGTCAACAAATGTAAAATAAATAAATAAAATAATTTATGAAAGTTTGAGCTACTTTTCAACACAGTTGGGAAACTGCCAAAAACGCAATCCCTTCAGGACCAGCCCTTTCTTTAAATTTTCCTTACGGTACACATTTTCAAGCTGCAATTTCTTAAAGAAAAGCAATTTCTGTTCGAACGACCTTAATTGCTCAGCATATGTACATTCACCAATAACATCAGAGCTATAGCAGGGCTTACCTTGATCAACCAGTGAGAATTCAAAAGCATCTGCTTTCCATGTTTCAAAATCAATCAAATCACAATTACCATATCCACCATTGTAGCCAACTCTAGTCCTCTGCATTAACAGAAAACTTAGATTCAGAGCAACGTTCATGTTGGGAATTCACAGCAGTATTGTTAGAACTGCTATACCCATGTATTTGTTGATTCATTTGCTCAATTAGGTTAAATTGCCAGTACCAGTTAATATTTGTAATGCAAGGTCCATAGTAACTGGTGCAGACCCTCCTCCAGTAGCCATAAACAACCAAAGCAAAAAAGAAACAAACCAAAAACTAAGGAACCAGGCAATAGCACCAATAAAGACCACTTTTTTGGTAAACCAGCAGTTAAGCACTTTCATCTTCCAAAAAAGAAACTTCTTCAGAACTGCTTAACACATCAATTTCCACAATTAAATACCATAACAACATCACATCATATGACCATCCATACTAGTAATAACTAACCAATGGCTTTTGACCACATCTATTATATCATAAATACTAGTAGAATAAGTATATGATGTATATGGTTAGGCTTAATCATTGCTTTTTAAGTGTTTCATATGGCCATTGTTTATACTTAATTAGTTCAAGTATTTTATTGGTTGAATGAATCATATGATGTGATGCTTTTGTTTAAAAGGTGTAGGCAACAGAGTGAACTGAGAGTGTAGATAGGCAGAAGGTAAAAGTGGAGACTAGAACCAAAGTTACTTTTTATTGAGTAGGGAGGAATTCAAGTTAGAAGGGGAGAGGTACAGATTAAAGTGAGAGCAGATATAGAGTGTAGGCAGTCAGGTTGTGGGTAGATGAGAGTTAGGACATGAGCATTGCCATAGGGTAGAGAGGTGTACATTCAAAGAGTTTTTGAAGGATGAGATGTTATTGAAGGTTCTGATAATAGATGGGAGGGAGTTTCAAAGTTTGGCACTTGAGAAGGAATAAAGAATGATAATCATGCATATTCATGTATTGTTATTTTTAATTTGCAGAAGCAGAGTTGAGCCATGCACACACATCCACACAGGGTGAGATGAATGCAAGTTTAATGACATGTATTCATACAACTGAAGTACAGACAGAGAAGTCCAAACAACATGTGCAATGCTGTTTGCATTAATATTCACAGGTTCATCTACTTTCGGTATAAACCAGGGAATGGCAGATAAGTGTCTCCATACTGTTAATGTGACCACTGCCTGTTATTGACTTAGTCTCATGTCATGGTACTACTGTTTACTGTTATATTGTTATCTCCCCTAACATTATACACTACAGGTACATCCAGTAAGGGCCCAAACCATGCCGAGTCAAGTTCAGACACACCAGTGTGTTACAGCAAAATTGTCATAACTTGCATCAGTGTGTAGCACACATGTGATACATGATATTTATGCCAATATTTGTCAACCCAGAACCATTAGGTGTACATTTGTAATGTGCATCATGTGGGTATTTGCATCCCCTCTTTGTGTTGTATTTATGTTGCTGTCAGTATTGTTTTTGCTAAATGCATGACTGTGTTCTCTTTCTCTTGACTTTCTTAATGTAGGATCCACAGTATAACCCATAACCTCTGCATAGCTGGAATCTGTCAGTGGTATGCTATTAACTATGTCTCATAGATGTCATTGCAGCTGATCCTGTTGTTGTCCTCCATTAGTACTGTGTCCTTGTTCCCATTCCTTGGCCAGTCTGCATCAGCCTCATCGAGTGCTCATACAATTGGTATGTGTATGTCAAACCTTCTGTATGTTTTAACTGTGTTCACATGGTTAATAGTGGCAATGATGCAATCACTAATACTGTTTTTTTTTCCATACAATAGTTGATGTTCATCCGTCATCAACAGTACCATCTTCCAATTAGAGGTTGTCAGGTGTGTGGTGTGCCTGCTTTCTACATATTCCTCACATATGTCATGTATGTTAGTCTTGCAGCAAAATTATATACTTCATGTATGTGTATTCCATGTAACATACATTCAGTAGACCTCATGTAAAGTCATTATTATATGTCATATGTCTTTGATGCTATCCATCATGTGATGTAAGCATGTTGTCCTGATCTGTGTTTCTGTATCTTGTAGCACATCAACTATCTCTATCGTCCATCAGCCCATCCAGCGATCATGATGTGGTTTCAGATGTGTCTCAGCATGCTATTATGGCCACTGGTGCACAGAACCTTGATGTTTTGGAACAGTCCATCCAAGATGTTGACAGTGATGTTGCTGCAGCTATAGCCTCAGATGTGATGACCATCTTGTCTAACCATTTAGAGGATGGTGGCACATTGGATATTGAACAGGGTGAAGCTGTTGAATGCAGACCCCAGATGAGACTGCTGATGATGGCAGCTCCACCCAACAGCCTGAAACAAGGCATCATGGTAGATGTAGGCAAGGAATTGTGAATGGCCAGGTGTTAGAGGGTGTCTACCTTCTACTAGAAGCAAGTGAACCGTCACAGCAATGGCACTGGTCACACATCTGTGGACTTGCACATGCCACATATCCAGTAACACACCAGCTGCATGTGATGCATGAAGGACAAAATCACAGAAATGTGAGATAATGGCTGCTTTGGTTGCTCAAAATGAGAGTCTGCTATCTATGGCATGGTCAGTGGAAACCCTGGCCTCTATATTGCAGCAATGTTGTAGAAACCAGCAGAGTTCAGAGTTCCCTGACTGTGCACAGCAGACTGCAGCATGGGAGAGGCAGACCACCTGTCCACAGAACCACCATTGGCCATTGACTTTCAGTGTCTATGGTCCAACCTGCACAGAGTTCAACTGCTGGCCCATCTGCTGGGGTCCTACCAGTCACAGCAAGGCCTTCAACACACAGTCATGCTCCTTCGCTTCAACATGGTGTTGTCACTCTATCAATCTCCTCTGTGGAGCAACCAGAGCAACATGTTTCTGTACATGGTCAGGCCAGAGTGAACATGGTGGGAGATGTCAGTGAGGTCATCCTAGACTGTGTTAGAGTGTGTCCAACAGTGTCATACACATACCTAGCTTATAATATTGAATTACCACTTTACTATGATATATTTTTCCGCAGCTATTAAACAATCTGCATTATGTACTGTGTCATTTCTCTTTTCTCTGTGTTATTATATTGTAGAGGTATTAATGTGTAGCACTGATCTGTGTCTCTTATTGTTTTCCATACAGTTGCGCCCTGAGCTGATGATCCCTGTTGGACACATTTACATATGTTCATGTTATAATATGTTATGATTATGTTATTATGTCTGATGCTGAGTGTATAGATCTTGTGGGTATTTGCAATTAGATTCAATCGGTGTTGCTGTGGTGGGGCAACACCTGAACATCAATGTTCAGTTTGTGTACTCATGTATGTGTGGCTTGTCATGATTCACAGTTGTGGGTCAGACACGGATGTGTTGCCTGGGCCTGCACTTTTGGTCACATCCTACATTGCCTATGCCTGTGTCTTCTGCCCCCTATGTCCTCTTGCTCCTGCTATGATACCTGTGGAATGTCCTCTTCAACATCTGGGGTTCTTGGGGTAGGTCACCCACACCTACAGCTGGAAGACTGCCATATGCTCTAGTTAGCATGTTGTGTAGCATGGCACACACTGTTATCATTTGTGCTGCCTCCTCAGGTGTGTATTACACTGCCCCCCAGATGTGTTCAGACATCTGAACCTAGTTCTCAGTATACCAAGCACATTCTCTATGGTGTTTCTCATTGTTACATGTGCTCTGTTGTAGGCCTCCTGTGCAGCAGTGGCTGGTTCTCTGTATGGCGTCCTTAGCCACAGCTCAAGAGAATAACCGCAGTCACATATTGTGGGGAATGAAAACACATTTGATCAGAATGGACATTGTTGTGAGGGGAATCCTTGACTTACATCCTAGCTGTGCTCCTGTACTTACCCAGTAGTATTCCGTCATGCATTTCACCTTGCTGGAATACAGCCATCAGTCCACTTTCCTTCCATATGACAGCATCATGGACACTTCCAGGGTGTGTAGACATGATGTTTGTTATGCTGCTGTCTAATGCACACACAACCTAGTAGCTGATAGATGGTTACCCTTTATGTTTATGTATCGGTCTGCTTCAGAAGGTACTGGTGTTTTCATAGTTATGTGTGTGCAATCTATTGCTCTGAGTACATGGGAAGTTTGTGAAGCTGTAAAACTTGTGCATTACAGATCTCCACTCCATGAGAGTGGATGGAAAGTGTATGTAGCCATCCACCTTGTTGCACACTGCATCCAGGAATTTTGCCAGGATATGGCTTGAGCTATCTATGACACACTTTGGTTTTGCAAGTACACCAAAGCTGAGACACACTTTGGTTTTAAGGTGGATGGGGTTTCCTCGCAGGGTTGGCACAGACATGTGTGAGCACACATGTTGCATACAGCCTGCACCAGTTGTCTCTCTAGGAGGTACCTGTGAATTATTTGCTGTTCTGAAAACTGGTTAAGTTGCAGCCTTGCTTTGAGTCTATCTGGTTGCCTTCTAGGGTGTACAGCCACAGCCTCATTAATGAATGTATCAATGCAGCCTGTTGCAGTTCATTAATAGCACTTTGTCTTTTATGTATTTTTTGTTGTTTTGCTATCTGTTATCACCAAGTCCATATTATTAGCTTTAATTCCCTGATGGTCCATAAAGCATATGCCAAGAATTTCATAAACAGAGTCAGCATGGCAATCTGTCACATGTAAGTTGCGGTGTGATCGCATGGTGTGTTTTGGAATCAGACCAGCATGGGTGGAATCCCTAATTATCCTATGTGGAATAACTAAGTATTCCAGTGGCTACTTTCAGAATGTCTTCTTTAAACTCATCTGCTGCAGGTTTGCTGACGTCTTCCTCCAGCGTGTTGTGCTGTCCACAAATAGCTTCCATTAGTTTTATGAAATCTGGCCAATAATACCATTTAATTTCCAATCAATCAACTGTGACACACATTGCAAAAAGCCTTACTGATGTGTGATAAAACACATCTGCATGGTCACGTTTGCCCATTTCCATTGTTTTCCATTTGATGAGAATTGAATTTAGTTGGAAAGGGAGGAGCTCCGTTGTAGAAAACCACACAATCTATCATCAGCCAGAGAACTAGTGCTAACAAAAAAAAATGTTCAGCCACCAATTGCACTCTCTGGTTGGAATACAGAAAATTATTTTCTTATTTATTGATATATGGAAAGATCTTGGGAATACATTAGTGGTAGTAGTACCTGTAGTAGTACTAATTTTGTTTTGTTGTTGTTACTATTATTATTATTATTATCAATACCAATTTCATCAAATGCTTCTGGCTGATACAATGAACTATTACTAAAAGCATTTAACTATACCTACTATTGTATAATTCTTGCCAGACATGCATTAAATATAAATAGCATTTTCAAATGTATGAAGTCATGGATATTGACGCAATAATGGGGACGTAAGGTATTTCGATTTGTCAACCAGTGTTCTGATTTGTATTACCTTAATTAGAATCATATTTCCTAACAACAAATTTCAGTAAAGTATTTGACAAAATCTGTCTCTTGTAAGTAGATATATGCTTCTGTGCATTGGTTGTAGGTGACTCCATGGTGAGAAACACACAGATGTTCCACTCACCAGGCTGAGTAAGGAGAGAGTCATGGTCAGTTGGCCATCAGGGGCCAGGAATCTCCAGATCATGCACATATCAGGTCATTCTACCATAAGTACTGATGTGACTCAGTCATAGTACATGTGGGTGTAAATGACCTGAGATGTGATGGTGCTCTCAGACTATTTGTCCCAGGCCAGTATGAGCCTAGCAATGAGCAGCATTTTTGCCTTAGCGTTGTCGCCTCACAGTAAGATGCTGACCAGTTTGACTCTCAGCTAGATCTTCTGCATGGAGACATGCATGAATGGGCGTACCTTCATTGAAGGTTGTGCGTTAGGGCTGGCAACTCAGCACGTAAAAATCAACTGTTATCATTAGCGGACCGGAGTTCCACTGTGGTGACCCCTAACCGGAAAAAGCTGAAAGACACAACAACAACCAAGGATGATGCCATAATATGAACAGATGATATTTGACTTTAATAATTGGCTTAGTTTTTGGTGTCATTTGAAGAGGGGTACAATATTTGTCAGATTGGGGTGATATGGCTGACCACACTGCTCTGCCAAGAATAGTTTGCACCTATCTCACCTAGGCTTTTGAATATTAGCTAAAACATTGTCCACTCCACAGTGCTTTTTTTAGATGTTGTCAACCTGATAAACCTTCTAACATAACAAACCAACTACAAAAAATATAAATGTGTTACTGCTCAATGCCAAGAGTTGAAACCAAAACTATACTCCCTGCAAATTCTCCTTCTTCACCCTAGAGAATGTAGATGTTTGTGCATTTACTGAAACGTGGTTTCATGATGTGGAGAGCCCCCCACCCCTACCCCAGCCTCCCAGTGTGGGGTTATAATGCCTTCCAAACATTTAGATCAGCTACTGCACAGGAATGGACAAAAGGTGGAGGTGACTCTACATTCTAATGCAAGCTTTGTACTATTAAGTGACACTTTGGCAAACTTTCAAGCCCTCCCCCAAACCCTGAGAACACTACTGCCTATATGGAATTGTTCACAGAAACCTGTTCAGTCATGCTAAAGGCTGCATAAAGACAGCTGTATCTACCCAGAATAAGCATAGAACAAACTCAAAAATCAAGTTACCCTGGTGGAATCCCAAAATGAATATGTTGTATGGCAAAATGAAGAAAATCATGGCAAAAATTCGGAATATCAAATCATAGCAAAGAAAACTTCCCTCATCAATCCAAACAAGCAGTTCAGGTGGCTAATCAAGTCTACCAAAGCCAAACGTGTAGTAAAAGGGTCTGTATCAGAAAACCAAATGTCCAAAACCACGAACACCTAATGAGCAACACATATGCGGAACTACGAAAAGAGCGAAGGACCTAAATTTCGAAAACCGTAATACCGAATGCATTTTTAACTACAACAGCGCCACACAGGTAAGTAAAACACTCACAAACAAACTTCATTAATCACAGTTTTGCAGGGGGCAAGCCCCCCTGCACCCCCCACCCCCCTACTTATATATACCAACTCCGAGATTGCACTACAGTGGGAAAAAGGATATATTTCTTCTTCCCCATGATCACCCTGCTGGCCACAGGAATTAGTTTGGCATTCCAGTTTTTGACATTTAGGTCCTTCGCACTTTTTTTCCTCCAGCTTATATGTGTCGCTCATTAGGTGTTCGCCATTTTGGACGGTCGAGCATCTAATATAGACCCGTAGTAAAAATAGTCTCCCAAGCCCAAGACCATCACAATACATTCTTTAACTATGTCCGCAGCCACAAAGGCAATGCACAGCAATGTACAAAACTATTTGTAACTGGAGCCACCTATACAGAGCCAAACGATATAGCAAATCTACTGGCAATAAATTTAGCTATAGTTGTACCCCCTCTCTCCCTCAGACAACCTTCAGGAAATACCCTCTACCATAATTTCCTCAACTGTCTCTAGAGAACAGATCCTTAATGCACTCTCCATGGCCTGTAACACTGTATCAATGGGTCCTGATATAGACATCTTCAAGGCTCGGTGCTGGGGCTGCTCCTTTTTGTCACTGACTTCCCTGAAGTCAAGGTCAACATCAAGGCACTCTGGCAGATGACTGCAAACTACATGCAGTTATAGAATCCCCAAAGACACAAATACCCTCCATGAACTCCACTCACAGACTAATAGCTCATTGCCAAGAAATGCATATTAGTATCTTTTGGGAATATGGCTACCCCTGCAAACTACCACACTGATAATACATCCTTAAAAGTAGACCATGTATACAGGGATTTGGGAACATATGTAGACAGTAACCTGACCTTTGACCATCACGAGTCTTTAGTAGTAAGGAAATCATTCTGTGTTGCACAAATTATAAGCAAGGGTATGGCATCTAGGTCCAAGGATGTCATTATTCCAATATACTTGGCCCACTTCAGACTAATCACAGAGTACAATGCCACTTCAGTATGTACCTGACTAGGTATATGCAACAACTGGAGCTTACACTTACATTACTCACAAAAAGAATACAAGGCCCCATCACAGACCGTCCCAAAGTCCTATCCCTGTACTCTGTCTCCTGCAAACTGTTGAGAGGCAATCTATGCCTGGCCTACACAGCATCCTCTGATCCTGCTCTGATGAACCTATTGCACATCCACAAAACAATAGTGTCAGAATTACCTGATCTAGCAACCTAAAGCTAGTCTGCAACATAAATAAGACATACCGGAGAGACAGGTATGTGCCTCAGAAACTGCTCCTTCTCTGGGATATTCTTATTCTTGTAAAGCAGAGTTCTTCCCTAACCCAATGTAAGTGTAAATTGGATCAATGTATGGAGAAACAGACATTTTTCTCTTGTCTTGCACCTATTTCTCCAGTAGACAGAAGCAGCCTATAAATGCTTGACAACCCATGCCCAAGCCGGCATATGCCTCTTAAAATAACCCTGAGGTGTCAAAACTTGTCAGATTCATTTGTGAATTATGGATAGTCTTAAAAAGCCTTCCTTGGGCCATTAGCCTATTAATCCCATATAAACCTATGTCTAGCCAACTCATGAAGTCAATATTGTTTCAGTGATTTTTTTGAAGTATGTAATAGTGTTCTTTAAAGTAATAAAATATGGTAAGCAAAATCACTACTACTCATATACATATCTCCTTTCTTCACACAGAGCTCTATCTGTTTCCTGTTCTTTTTAATATATTTTGCGAAATTATTTGGTACCATCTTTCATTGTAGCATGCATGGATAGAGTATATTAAAATATTATAATGATTTGCTTAGTTGTATATTTTTATCATTTTATCCCATTTTTGACCTTTCATCTAATGATATTATTTTATATATACCTTACAATAACTCTTACCAGATAAACTGGATTATACTTAATACAGGATAACTTTATGTTCCCAATTTAAAATGTATGTCTATCTTAGGATTCAAGCCATCAAAATATGACAACGTATAATTCTGCATACTGTGGAGCTGTCCATTTTAACATGTTTTATTCTGCTGCCTACCTGAAACAGATATTTAAAATTGTCACTTTACCCAGCATCTTAAAATAACTTATCTTCTTTTTAAGGAAAAAACAGATAAATCATCCCTGTATGCTTTAATCTCTCCTTTGAGTTTTAGAAGCACCTTCAGTTTTGTGAACTTTGTTCCATATGAAAAAATCAATAGAGAAAATGTGCTATAGGGAACTTAATGGACAAAGTGGCTGGAACCCCTACCTTTACAATTACATATTCTCCTTTCTACATTTGTTTGCAAAAGCTATTTCAGCTTAGCGAAAGATGTATTGTCATCGTCCCATAATTGCTTATAGAAAGCAGCATTTCATAAACGAGTAAAAAGAAAGTCACAGTGTACTGTGACAAAAGCTTTATACAGGCAAAACGAGCAGAAATAAAAAGAAGGATTTGGTATTATATTCATACTTTTCATATAACAAAGCAGCTATCAATTATTTTGTGTGTGCACTGATGTCTTAACAGTTTTCATAATGTTTCTCAGCAATTATTTTTCATCTGCTCTTCCAACCTTTCTAGCAGCCGTTCGAAGGAAAAGACTTGGAACAAAAACAAAACTTTTGAATGAGTTATACAGTACCATAAACACCTTACAAACTGACATAATAACCAAGCCAGGTACTAAAATAATCACAAAGGTTGAACATTTGTTTAATCTATAACACATAAGTATAAGAATATTAGCTAACTTATTATACCTGCTTCATACCCAGTTAACAAATGACTACAAATAAAACAAAATAAAATACAATGTACTAATGCTGTGGCAGTTGGTTTTATTCTTGTTCATATTGCTAATATGTCAGATGTGGTAATGGATGTTCAACCACTGGAAAAGTGACCTTGAAAACTGGATTTTGCTTTCCGGTGTTGTTTTATTCTTGTATAATGTTTCTGGCAGATATGTGTATTTATCTGTTAAACCTAGTAAGCCCATTGAACATAAGGGTCCATTTTAACAGGTGACCCAAAAGTACGTGCTCAGTGTCTCATGCTAGGTAAATGGAATCAAACTGTGGATTACATGAATTACAATATAGCAATGTGGGAATGTTAGAGAATTTCGCAGAATCTCATAGGAGGTTAGAAATAGGCCTCTTTCCTGGGGAGGGGGTAGCCACATCGGCAAAATCACAAAAAATGTCGGTCAGACAAATCTTTAAAGTCAAATTTAAAAAAAAAAATCTTACTTAATCAAGAACTATCAATGCAAAATCAGCAGTCTGATATTTCCTGTTCTCTGCTACGCAACATAAAATTAATTCCCAGAGTTGCTTGCAAGACATAACTTTTCATGCACTTATAGGTGCAGATCAAATCAACACTGTACATATAACATTAAGTATAATATTATGACAGTTACCTTTTATTGGAACCACATGACAGGATAAAATATAATTTCCTGAGTGCAAAACATCTGCATTCTCTTTAGTTTATTTATATTTTTAATGCCATATGTGGAGAAACCAACACAATATTCAATTGGAGTCTATATTAGACTGATGTGCAAGGATATTATGCCTTTATGTTTAGATGCTATTATCCACAGTATGTTTTTAATTGCAGAAAAATATATCCTAATTACCAGCCTAACATTTGTGATAAAGTCTAGCTTATCATTTACAATCCCTGAATTCAGAAAGAGTTACCATACGTGATAAGCCCTACAATGAGAGGCCAATGCCTAAGGGTAAACCTTTCTGTTTCAGAGATTACCCTATCATAGTGCTTTTCCATAAGCAAAAAACATCACTATGGAGGGTGATCTTGCTGGACATTATAAAATGATAATGAGGCAATCTTTCCTCCAGAAATGCCTGATGCTACCTATTTATGCTTCCAAGTGATTAACAGAACCACTCAACTGCATAAATTTCCATGGCCATCTGAGAAAATTAACTTTGTAAAAAGGCTGTGGTCATCCATTGAAGTCAAAGGGAAAAGTCACATTGCAGGAAATTTCAAACAAGTTCAGGAGAGATGTGTGCATATGGGTGTCTCTGCAGGGTTGAAAGAAGTAGGATTACTGCGTGCATGTGTTTGTGTATATGTATGTGTGCATGCATGAGTGTGTGCCGGCCTGGTTGGCCATAGTACATGGGGGATGGATGGTGGATGTGTCTGTCAGTGTGTGTGTGTGTGTGTGTGTGTGTGTGTGTGTGTGTGTGTGTGTGTGTGTGTGTGTGTGTGTGTGTGTGAATATATGAGGATGAATGAGTAAGTGTATCTGTAAGTGCAGTTAAGTGTGGGGGATGTGATTTTGTGTGACTGTTTGTATTTATTTATTATTTATTATTTACTTACTATTTGATCACTGGATAAATGAAGAGACCAGTTGGCATAATGGTTAAGGTCTTTGCCTCCCATACACAAGGTACAAGGTTTAATTCTGACCTCTGGACAATGCCTGCTTGGAGTCTGCATGTTGTCTCTGTGGGCTTGTTCCACCTCTGAAAAACATGCTGCGCATTTCCATCTTAAACTCACCAATGAATGCAGACATGATGCCCTACAGGGGAAGAATTGTATAGACTAACTGCTTTGAGTATATATTGCAGTCTCCTCTAGATACAAGAACATGGATCACAGACTGAGCAACATGGCAGGGGCTAGCCACTTCTTGGAAACAAGATGGACGGCAGTGCAGAAAATCTAAGTTCTATTACTTCAGGAGGAGAACAGGAGGACAGGCTAGAAATGGTGTCAGAATTGTGGTGAGGGAGAGGCTAGGCAGTGAGGGATGTCATTATCAGTCAGACTCTGTATTCATAATATCAGCTTAATGAGGGAAGGATAAATGACAGCACAGGTAAGACAGTAGTAATGGCAACATAGCTGAGAACTGAGGTCGAAGGCAAGATAGTGGAATAGTTAATAGCTTCAAATTGTGTTGAGAAGAGAGGAAGTTTGAATGAAAAAGTCAAAGCTACAATCAGAGCCAGAGTCTCAGGTGTAGTCTATAACAGAAGAATGCCAAGAAGCTGAAAAGTAAGGTGTACAAGACAGAGGTGTGACCAGTACTACTCTGTGGTACAAAAACCTGGGCAGTAAAGGCAGAGCAGATGAGGAAGCTAGAGGTGATAGAAATTAAGTGCCTGAGAAGGGTGGTAGGATGTACAATGTGGGACAGATGAAGAAATGAGGACATAAGAGCAGAAACCAAAGTAGCTCCAGTTGCAGAAAAGATCAAAGAGAACAGATTATGGTGATTTAGACACATATGCAGAAAAGCAGAAGAAGATTTGGGACAGACAGAAAGAAGGTTGGAAGAAACAAGGACATCCATCAAAGAGGTGGATGGAGTGTGTGAAAGAAGATGTGACAGTTAGTACACCATCTACTTTATCATCACCTGCAAATGTTGCCACCTATGAATGCCATTGTAAATACAGGTGTACTAAAAAAAAAAAAAAAGGCCCAGAATGGACCATAAGATACACCACCCCGTAATGTCAAAAGATTTTGACATTGTATTTCAAATACTTACACAATATTTGCTATCATGTAGACATTCATTTACTATTGACTAATAGAAGGATTTCAGTTCCCTAATTTAAAATTTTTATAACAGGGGATTGTGGTATAAAATGGATAGTCTTACCTTCATCCAAGAAAATTATATCAACAGCTATTATAGTGTCTTGTGGTTCTATAACAACAGTGGAAAAATATATACAGTCTGAAACACACAACCTGTCTTAGAAAAAAGTGTGCTGATGAATCTCTGTGATTAAGAAATATTGCCATCAGCGGAAAGAGCTTTATATCAGTGACAGTGGCTGTTTCTGATTAAAAGACAGCCACACCCCAGTGCTTATCCTGAAGAGGTACAGCACCACTTCAGGCTATCTGTCTGGCCTACTGCAAATGTAATGAGGCATTCCAGGAGAGAGGCATTTGATGGTTAGTAATACACTCTTCCACAGATGTGCTCTTCCACAGAAATGCCTGTGGCAAAGTGCTTTATGCAGATTCAAAGAAACACATAGCTGCATAATCACTACCACAAGTCATGTTAATTAACTCTATTGAAAGCTTGTATTCACCCATTACATTA
>NC_056731.1:724073092-724125592 GCF_019279795.1 Protopterus annectens
ATGTTGTTTTAAATAAAATACTTAGTGATTGTTTTAGCTTTCTAGGCCATGAACCTTTGTGATATCTTTTTCAGAATTACATCCCCCTTGGTGCTATACCTTTCCTCCTTCTCCAAAATAAGCCACAGTACCGCAAAGGATTCTTTATTAAAAGGAGATACACTAAAATATGTTATAGCCAAACTCTTACTTTTAAGGAAAATTTGCCTGGTAACCAACATTTTCTAATTAATGAATACTTTTTCAATCAAAATATGAAATTGTCAAACTACCTCACTAAGCAGTATTTCTTTCCTATGTGTACTGAAAATGCAAATCACAAATAACTCACATACCTCCTTCCATATATATCCATTTACTATGTATTTGATTCCAACATTTTTATATAAATTACCCACCCATGTGCAAAAAGTATCTCTCATCTCCCCCATATCTATTTCAGCTAACATTAACAAAATGTCATATGAAATAAACATTATCATAATCTTTTTTTCAGTTGTAAATTATATACAGAACCCTTAGTCATTTTTTTTCCAATCAAACTGCACAACGGACTTCTCTAGCTTTAATAAAATATAACACATATCAGGATTTCACGTCAAATGGTGAATATGTGATAATGAAATCTTTTTCATTTTTGCTTTAAGATGTGTTTGCAAGATTAGTGCTATCGAACAGTAACCTTAATTTAGCAACACAATTGGTCTGCAGAAAGCTTATTCTACAGACTTATGTCATTCCTAAAACCATTTTAACACCACTACTTTTAAACCATTTAAAAACAGTCATTAAAAATTATGAAGAACAAATGCAACTGTCTAATCCATAACAATTTGCACTATTCATAATGGATTATACCTCCCTCCAGTTTAAAATTATTTGGATCTTTTCTTAAATCCACTTCTAATTCTGCCAATGCAGAAGGATTCTGTGACTCAGAACATTCTTTTAAACTTAATTTAGCTTCTTACAAACATCTGTCAAATTGACCAATTCTTTCACATAACCACCTAGTACAACATTTGAATAATTCATTACTTTATCAGCTAGACTTGCAATACAAATTCAATGATAAATTATAAAAACCCTTCTATCTTTATTTCACTTTCTATACAAATGTTGCATAGCAAACTTAACATTGTTTCTTTAATCAAATGCTGACACTTTAAACAATGTAAAAGTAATAGTGTAGCTCTCACAATTCCTTTTATCAGCATTATCATTTTATTCCAGAGCTATTAAAGTATGCTTCTTCCACTTCGTATACTTCTTTACATTTTGCCCACAATTATATTTTAGTCCAAATTTCCGCTTCATTCATAACCAGTATTCTAAACCTTATATTTAAAAGGTCACCTCTCACCCCATCTAAGAAACTAGTCATGTCTTTACTTTGTATCTGACTCAGCCTCAATTTACAAATCTCCAAGTACATCTTCTTTCAAAATAATCTGAGAGATTTGACTTAAAAAATAATGTTCAATTATCAAAAAACCCGTTATATAAAAAGTTGTTTGTTTTCTTGAAATACAGTTTTGATAGTACACACAACAACCATCCTGGTTATAATATCTCCCTTAAATAAAGTAAGACCCTTTGAGATTCTTCACACTAAATTAAATTCTGTAATTAAGCACTTGTGTACCATGCCATCCCCTTCTTCAATCATTCTTCCTTTAATTTTTTTATAGTCAAGGCACTATCAGTTTTCATAATTTTTATAACCTTTAATGTAAGAGATAATGCAAAGATAAACCAGCAGAATATCTGGCTATACAAATATAACATTTATTCAAAATCAAGCACATGAGGGGGACCAAGAACTTTCTAACATGATCCCACAAAAAAAAAAACAACTTTTTATACCTTAGAAGACATTAGGTGTAGCATGAGGCACACGTTATGAAACAATTTTAACAAATCAAAATCTTACAACTCCTTATGTTGTTAGTGTGAAAAGTAAATGTATGTGAGCATATCATTGTTTCTTTTACTGCATAAAGAAAGCTGAATCCTGTCACATCTCAAACTCTGTTTACCATTTTACAGTCATGCTTAGTGAACTATAACACTTGAGAAAACTTCATTCGTATAAGTTATAAGATAGGCCACTCTGACTTCTTTATCTTGTTTTCTTAGTACTATCTAGAAGTAGTTCATACATCGATTTACTCTCTTAATTTAATTTGGTAACACGGTTATGGAATTTGCCTAAGACATACAGGAAGCGTATGCCAGCTGTTTTGCTGTCTGCTACAATAATATCAAAAGAATGTAACATTTCATCTCGGGCTATAGTTAGATTATTTTGAAGTACATCAGAATTATAGAATATAAAAAAGAACTCACATTCACTGTAGTATGCATTTTCTTTTCCCATTACATTCCCCCCTTTGAGACCAATTAAGTGTCACCTTTAATCGTAATGCAGTATTTCGTAGGTTATCAACAACATTATTGCAGATGTCAAGCACTTATGCACTGAGGTAGAAATATGCTGAGCAGTGTTATTACCCAGCTCAGTTAATGCATGTGATAAAGCATTCAGTGCATCTACAACTCAATAAATACTAGAAGAGGGAGAAAGAAAGTCAGTACCTGTTCAGCTGGATGTATTAATTTTTGTTTCTCAATCAGCCAGTTGGTGGAGCTCGACAATGCTGGATGGCTGAGGTAATGTAACATATATAGCAGCACTTGGACCAGTTAGTGGGAAGCCAGGGATAGGCACAATCTAAAAAAATATATTATGATTAGTTAGTATACTCATACCTTACCCCAGCTATAAGCTTTTAGTTTGAGTTCATTTAAAGCAAGTTCATGTTGAGTCATATTACATTTGCTATAGCCTACATGAACTGTCCCACTTCCTGGAGTGGAGACTGCTACTTGAAAATATATCTGTTTTAAAAAATATGAAACATTTTGCCAAGTTAGTTTTTTCTCAAACAGCCTGTGTTCAAAATCTGATTGAAGTACTGAAAATGGAACCATAGGAATGTATCCTCTGGAGTGTACAGACAAAAAAGCACAGATCCAGCAACTGCTGAAGTTAAGATTTGCTGCACATTCATATAGTACTTACAGAAAGGGGTTTTCCTTTGTCTCGGCTGGAGGAGGACTCAGGGCCATCAGGAGTAATTTCATCAGGAGCAGGCATGATATCATCATTCATCTACATGGAAACCAGGCAGGTCTTCTTGCATTGGGAAGCATGGATCCAAGTTGGTAGGCCAGCACACCAAACAGAAGCATGAGTTGTAAGAAGAACAATGAATAGTCCCTACCAGCTGGGCTCTAGAGAAGATTTTTGCTGAAAGACTTCAAAAAAAAAAAAAAAACAATCCATAGGCTGCAAATTGTGATATGGTTGAGCTGAGGGTTGTGGAAGTGCTCCATGAGTTATTCAGTGCAAAATCTGTGAAATAGAAGCATGTTTTGAGCAATAATTTAACAGTACAGCATCAGTTAATGTAAGCTCGACATTTTGGACTGGTGGAGCAGATGGTATTCTCATGGGATGGACTGTAAGAATCTCATGTGGACAGAGTTTTCTCTTTACATTTACAGCTTATATTATACACATGAGAACCAAAGACAATGCATCAACTCAGTTTAGACCAGTCCCTTCACATATTTTTTCCCAGTCAGATGTTGATAGTCTGATTAATATGTTCAACTAAGCAAGGGGATTTAGGGGGGTGGGGACAGTGAAGATACAAATTTATTTTTAAAGTCTGACACAATTTTTTTATGATCTAGACAATAAAGTATGTGCCACCATCAGACTTAATAGCCACTGTCAGAATTAATAGTGTGAGGTACACCGAACCTTGGTTCACATTATTTTAACAGTTTTTGCTAAATTGTCTGCATTATTTTTAGTGCACAGATAAGCTTCTATTCAGGCTATCTTACCAGCCAAGGCAATACAGGCTGAGGTGCCACAATGTTTCCAGTAGGATGTCAGCATACCAGATCATTAGACTACATGCACCCTGATTTGATCCATTTTTCTTTCTCATTTTCAAATGTCTAATCCTGCAGAACAATTACTGTATCAGAATTAAATACAAGGTTGCAAAGTGTTTCATCAGAGAAATTAGAAGACTATTTAACCCAGCAGCATGCCTTACTGTTCTATCAGCAAGATTATTAGCTCTTGACAGCAAGTCACTTCCTTTATTATGGGCTTTCACTTTCAGGACTACTTGGGCAGCAAAACAGAGTCTAGCAATAATTATACATACCACCCATTTTTAATTTCTGTGTTGGCTGATGGATGTCAAGAACCCATGCTGCATCCATAATTTCCCAAAGTAATGCACCATGCCAAATGCATATTCACTGTCCATATAAATGTTTCCTACTTTATTTCTAGCAAATCCACATGACTTAGCTAGGGCTACTAATTTGGCACTTGAACTGAAGTGACTCATTCAAGTCTTTTTTGTATTATCATAGCACTTTTAGTACAAACAGCAATTCTAGAAATCAGACATGCACTAGTTCAGGTCCATCCTAAGAGAAAGCAAATGGTTAGTAACAATAATACAATCATGAAGTTCTCCCTTCTCTGCAGCTGGTAGCACAGATGCAGGATTCAAAACCGGGCATGAACAATTGTGATAGTTGGGTCTAAAATCAGCAGCAACTCATATTTTGCCAGCCTTAAAGGAGAGAAATGCTGCATTTTAGTTTTTAATAAAAGGGCAGCCACTGCATGGAAGACTGAAATTGTAATGTCATGCCCTAGGACAATTGGAACAGCATATCATTGCTGGAACCTTCCTGTGTCCTGACAGAGTGCTCTTCAAACTATCTGGAGATATACAGAGCTAAGTATATTTTTTTGGCACTTCAAAGTTGTGTACTGTTAATTGTTTGACTAATTTTATATCATTGCTGGCTGAATTCAGAGTTGTGCACTGTTATTTTTGCTTCACTGTATAGTTTTTCAGATCTCTGCTGAAGGTGTTGTTTTTCCCCTACCCACCCTATCCCTGTTTTGTTGTTTAAATTTGGAGGCTTTTGCAGTTGCCCACCCCCACTGTAGATTTGATCTGGGACACTCCCCCCCAGTCCCATCTCTTTACCTTATTCTATGTAATAGACTTCTTCTGCACTTGTTTTTAGTCATTTTTAATTTAATTGCATTTTTTAAAACTGTTTGGTCTAACATTGCTACATACTCAAATGTGCTAGCTTGCACTGCATTTGAATTGTTTTTACTGCTATTTTATCTACTTTTCTGTATAAAAAAAAAAAAAAACTAAGCCTGTTTCCTACCTTTCCTGTAACTAGTGTAGTCCAGATTCAGATTTGCTGTATTCAGGACTGTATGTAAGCTTTTGAGCCCCCCACACTTTCTGTGTTGGAGGGAAGCCTTCTAGCTTATCAGTGGGAGTGGTAAGCAGTAGGTAACCTATCTACCACATAAGAAGTGGTTCTGGCCCAGAAATTGTAGTTATTGGCTGTTTGGGCAGTTTTTCCATCTCTCTCAATTTTCTGATTTAAAAGCCTGCATTTGCACTTGTTTCCCCCCTTCCCTGTAACTAATTTATCCAGATGCAGATTCTTTGTTTTAACACTTGAATTTGCTTATTCGTGATCAGCACTTGTTCAGAACTTGTTGTAAGCACTAAATAACCTGCTAATTACTACAGCACTCAACCTTCCTAATTACCTAGAGGAAAACAGATTTTCTACTTACTTTCCTCACTTGCTTAGAGAAAAACAGCTCTTGTACTCACTTTCCTCACTTATCTAGAGGAAAATAGTTTTTTATTCAGGCATGTCCAAGGGTCAGCTCCCAGTGTTCTCTCCTGTCTATCTGATGAATCTGGGCATCTTGGGGCAATGTAGAAATTGCTTCATGTACACAGACAATCCTCTCCTCCTACCACCCAACACTACAACCTGTGAGATATGCACTTATCTAGCCAAACTGTAGGTAAAGCTCTCTCCAACCAAGACTGAAATTGACAGTCAAGAGGAGAAGGTAAACACTTGCACCACACCACACTCACCACATAGTCTCACTAAATCTACACCACCAAAATCCGCACATAAAAACACAGAAACATTCGCAGAGGCTCTCAGTAATAATCTGCTCAAGCAACAGAGACCTCCAACGCAGAAATGCAAGCAACCTCGACCCCCAACACAACCCAAATGACACATAGCCCGCAGACACAGTGTGCCACTCAACCACAGCCAATAAGGCCAAACAACATACCGAACACACTAGTCATGGGTGACTCTATAATCAGGCACACTAATGTCCCACTCACCAGGCTAAACAAGGAGAAGGTTACTGTCAGCTGCCTGTCAGGTGCCAGGATCTGCCACATAACCTATGCACTCAGCTCACTCCATAACAAGTACAAATATGACTCTGTCATTGTCCATGTTAGTGTGAACTACCTGAGACGTACCTCCCTGGACTACATGAAAGAGACATGGAAGAGCTCTCTGATCTTGTAGCCCAGGCAGGTATGACCCTAGCCCTGAGTAGCATTCTGCCATCACCCAGAATGTTGCTGCAGTACAAGGACAAAATTATTGACTTCAACAATTGGCTAAGCTTCTGGTGTCATTCTAAAGGGATCCAGTATCTGTCTGCCTGGGATGACATGGTCAACAGACCATGATGCTTTGCCAGAGATGGCCTGCACCTGTTGCTCCTGGGATTCCAGATACTGGCTAAGGTTCTTGCCACCCCTATAGTGCCTTTTTTAGGCAAGGTTCAAATGACAAATTCACCACCATAACAGGAACAGGCAAGCAAAAACTGAGGTTGATGCTACTCAATGCTATTAGTCTAAATCACAAAATGCACTCACTTGAGGCACTCCTTAAAATGGAGAACATCGATATCTGTGTAGTGACTGAGACCTGGTTCAAGGCTCCAGAGAGCACCCCTGCACTACCACACTTTTTGGCCAACTAACTTGGACTAGAACACCAAAGATGGAGGTGTGTCCATATTCATTAAGGATATCCACACCTCCAGGCTAGTTGCTCAGCATAATGCAGCCATGGTTATCCAAGTGCAACAAACTCTGGGCAAAACTGCAATCCAAACTGTAGCTTGTTACAGATCCCCCACCATGCCCCAGGATTCCTACTCCTCTTTTCTTGATATACTGGAAAATATTAGGGTCCAACCAAACACCCTAATAATGGGCAATTTCAACTACCCCACCATTAACTGGGAAAACTACTCATGTACAAACCCATTCACTCAACGCTTTCTGGAATTCATAAACTCCAATGCCCTGGATCAACTTATCCACACCCCCACCAGGGGCAACAATATCCTAGATCTAATCATTACCAACATGAGTTCCACACCTGAAGTCAAAACCTCATTGGTCTGATCTGACCATAAGCTAATTACCCTAGATATCCACATCCTGCCCCCACCACCCATTAAGGAAACCATGGTAAAATATTTCTCAAAAGCCAACTTCATGCTTCTTAAGACAGAAGTGGTGAACTTCATGACACCCATGCAGATGGACAATACAGTTACGACTACTGAATCCTACACAACTGCACTTTATACGCACTTACATGAGTACATGGATCATGCTATCCCAAACAGAACCAAGACACTATCCTCCAAAAAAAGGAAACCAATCTGGTGGTCCCCTGCCATAAACAAACTGTACAACAGAAGGAAGAAACTGTGGCAAAAGAGAGTAAAATCCCATGAATGGAGGAGCTCCCTGGTCAGCCTCAGTAAGAAGCTGTGATCCCTGATAAAATCCTCCAAAGCTAGTTACAAAAACAAAATCACCACTGATTCTAAAGAACAACCACAAAGCATTCTATAGCTATGTCAAGAATCTCAATGGCAACACTCAGATCTGCTCTGAGTTACAGCACAATGGCACTAAATATACAGACCCAACTGATATTGCCAACATCCTGGCAGATAGGTTCAGTGCTAACTTTAACCCACTCTCACCCCCTAAAGAGCCCATCTCTAAACTGGAAGAATCCAAAGTTCCTGTAATCATGGCTGCACAGGTAAAAACCACACTCTCCAAAGCCAAGAACACAGCATCCATGGGACCATACAACATCCAAGGCTGTGTTCTACATGAACTACAGAATGAACTGGCCCCCACCTAAGTACCATGTTCAATCAGCCTCACCTCAGGCTTTGTGCCCACTGAATGGCACACAGCGATGGTTATCCCACTCCACAAGGGGGGAGCCACCACGGACCCCGGGAACTACCGCCCATTAGCCTGACAAGCCTGGTCTGCAAGGCCATGGAATGTATCATCATGGAACTTATAAACAAAGACATTGGTAATCTCCAAACTCTGGACCCCACCCAGTTCGGGTTTATAAAAGGCAGATCATGTCTCCTAAACCTGATAGACTTCTTTGAAGCAGTCCCCAAAGCCGTAGATGAGGGTAAGGTGGTTCACACAGCCTATCTAGATCTTGCCAAGGTTTTTGACACCATCCCCTACTCTGGAATTATAGATAAACTCACTAAACTAGGTATAAATCCCTATGTCACAAGATGGGTTGCCAACTGGCTCACTGACAGAACCCACACTGTGAAAGTAGCAGACTCCAAATCCGACTTCAGACCAGTGACAAGTGGAGTACCACAGGGTTCAGTCCTGGGTCCTCTCCTGTTTGGTATATACTTCTCTGAAGTACAGGCTAGCACAGAACATCTTTGGCTAATGAAGTTCACAGAGGACTGCAAAGTAGGAGACATAATCGAAACTCCTAACGATGTGGACAACCTACAAAAGAGCCTCACTGAGACAGATGCCTAGTGTCAAAGCCATGGCCTCAAGCTCAATGCCAAAAAGTGCATTGTCATCCCCTTTGGTAAAAACTCTGTACCCATGAACTACAACATAGGCGGTAGTATACTTAACACCAAAAGTGTGATAAGAGACCTTGGGACACAGGTGGACAGTAGTCTCTCCTTTGATAATCACATCGCCACAGTAGTCAGGAAATCCTTCTATGTGGCACACCTCACCACAAAAGGTTTCTCATCCAGAAAAAAAAGAGGACATTGTTCCCCTCTACTCATCACTCATTATACCCATTATAGAGTACAATACTCCTTTTGGTATGTACCTCACAAGACATCTACAAAAATTGGAAACGCTGCAGAAATACCTCACAAAGAGGATCACCGGCCTCAAACAGATGCCCTATTCAGACCATCTCAAAAAACTCCAGCTTTACTCCGTTGCATATCGCCTACTCAGAACTGATCTCTGCCTAACATAAAAAGCTATGTCAAACCCAGAGCTGTTGGACACGCCCCACTTAAAGAAATCCCAATCCCTCCGAGCTACACACTCTAGGGACCTAAACCTTGTCATCACAATAAACAGAGCATGCCAGAGGGATAGATTCCTGTCCCAGAGATTTCCCATACCCTGGAATAAACTACTATCTATATCAAACAAAGCCCCTCATTAGCAGTCTTCAAGAAAAATCTTGATGATTAGATGGGAAATAATTCACCCCGGGGATCACTTCTGTGTCTCTGCTCGACAGTGGCACAGGAAAATAATTTTCTTGGGTGGCAAAAGCCAGGGTACCTTTTTGGCTGGGCTTGTATAGGCCCCAGGCCCAATAGCCTAGTACCTACCTATGAACCTCTGAACCTATGTTCTATCATCAAGACAGCTGCAGCAACCACTATTCGCCAGTGGATCCCATGCCGTGCTGTAGTAAGCCAAAGGTTTGTGATTATCCTCCATGCTGCTGTATAAGCACTCCTGCTACAAACCCATTTTATGACAGGAAAGCATAAATGTATTTCTGTAATATGGTAAACCTAAATCAGGAGAATTTGCTAAAGCTTGCTTTAACAGAATAAATTCATTTGCCTCATTTTCTCCCCACAGCATTTTGGTTTAGCAGGTTTTTCAGTAGTTTTGCTAGCTCTCAATAATTTGAAATCCATTGGCTAAAATATGCAATTATACCTAAGAAAGATCTAAGCTGTTTCTGAGTGACTGCATATGGATATTTGTCTATTTTCTTGTCATATTACATGACCTACATATTTTACCTTTCGTGACTAAAGCTGTATGTTTTTCTCATGACACCTTATATCCTTTCTCTGCTAGGTTATTTAGCAGGAAAATAGTATCCTGTCGTCAATGTTGTAGTGTGTCTAATACTATAAGCAAATCATCTACATATTGCACTAGAAGTAGCTGTTGTGGAAACTGTACATCTTCCATGTCTATGTTTAAGATTTGTGAAAATATTGACAGAGATTCAGTATACCCCTGAGGTAGTTTTGTAAGGGTATGTAAAAGAAAATACTGATTGTCAGGGTATATAGATAGAGAAAATAAAGATGAGCACAAGTCTATAACAGAAATAAGTATTTCATTGTGGTACTGTATACAGGTGAGAATAGTTGCTGGATTAGGGACAACTGATTAAGAGGAAAGAACTGCCTGATTTACAGCTCTTAAATCCTGCACAGACCTGTAGGTATTTCAGCCAAGCTTTTTAATCAGAAGAATGAGAGTGTTATAACAGCTTCATGTAGGGACGATTATTTCCTGCTGTCTCAAAAACTGAATAACAGGCTGGATTCCCTCTTCTGTTTCAGGATTTAAGTGATATTGTGGTACTCTGGGAAGTGGTCTATTTAAATATATTCAAATTTTCACTGATTCTTAAGATTTTAATTGTCCCATCTCATTAGAATGCTGTTTCCTTATACTTTTGGGTACTTGTTGCTCTAATTCCTCATCTGACTGAAACCATGATAGTTGTATTTCATCTTCAGTACTCCATATTGCAAAAAACTACCCCTCTGCCTCACTAGGGACATCCATCTACACTACCTCATGGATTCCATAAATGGTACATCATAGTTTACATAACAGATCCTTCCCCTTTAAATTTGCCAGAGCTGTGCTACCTAAAAAGAATGAATGTTTAACTTCTATTGGACCTAAGCACATAGGCTGTGACACATGATAAACAACAGGAACATTAGTCACACTGACTGCTTTTATTTCTCTATGTAAGGGTTTTTCTCAAGTTAAACTTACTTTAAATACCAATCTAGTGACACAAGTACATATATATATATATATATATATATATATATATATATATATATATATATATATGTTGTTTCTTTCGGCTTTTCCCAGTTAGGGGTCGCCACAGTGGAACTCCGGTCTGCTAATGATTGGCAGTAGATTTTTACGTGCCGAGTTGCCAACTCTGATGCACAACCTTCAACGAAGGTATGCCCATTCACTCATGTCTCCACACAGAAGACGCTCTAGCTGAGAATCGAACCGGACAGCATCTTACTGTGATATATATATAGAGAGAGAGAGAGAGAGATGGTGCTATTTTCAGCACACTATAGTAAATCTTTAGTGTTTTTTCTTGCCCATTAAGGAGTATCTTTTTCAGGACAGCCTGAATCTGAGGTCGTAAACCTTTCACAAAAGCAGTGGCCACTGCTACTACTGCTGTTTCTACAAGATTTGCAAGATCAGAATACTTTTAAAATACTAATTTACATCTCTGTTAAGTAATCTTACTGAGATTCACCTTTATTTTGCTTGCAACCAGTTATTTTAGTCCAGTCTGTCCTTTTAGGGTACATTTTACTGATTGTCTTCAACAGTGCTTCCATTTTCTCCTTCACCCCATCATATTCATTACCGCTTAATCTTGCATTTGAACCTATCCATGCTTCCTTAACCAGTTTTTCCATACATTTCAGGAGTGACTGTTACTTTTAATAACTGACTCATGTCTGCCAGGCTTGGATCATAGCATTAAATAATAGTATGCATTTCTTCCTTAAATTTCGCAGGGTCTTCTTTTATTTTAGCAAAATCTTTATTGATGTGACTTCTTTATGGTGGTTCCATCCTTACTAACCTCCAGGCATCACAGAAAATTAAAACTTGAACTATAACAAAATTGCAAAATTTGCAGCAAATACCCCCCTTCAGAAGCCACCACTGTATGCCACTGAAAAGCCTAAATTGGTTAGAGCTGCTTCATCAACTACCATATATACAGCTTCTTACAGCCAATAAAATGATACAGCATCCATCTGCCTATCCAGCACTAAACCAATGACAAAAAGCTGCTTCATCAACTACCATATATACAGCTTCTTACAGCCTATAAAATTATACAGCATCCATCTGCCTGTCCAGCACTAAAATACATTCCACACAACTATGACCCCAGTCAGTCATTGTGATCCAGTCACCAGAAACATCTCTCTGGCTACAAACCTGTCAAATCTGCAGGGGGTTGTCTGTACTTGTGCAAGGTTGCTAAGGCATGGAATTCATTACCTGTATCCATCATGTCAATGCCCTCCCTCACATCTTTCATAACCACTCTGAAAGACTTTCTAGCTAAAAATCTGGTTCTGTTCTTGCTCAAAACTAGGATAAACTATATTCCTAAATGTGAACAAGTACCTTTTCATTCTTTATCTCCTTACTCTCCCTTCTTCACTTACTTCCTTTCTTCTATCAAATTACATTCCCTAATTGTCTCTCTAAATATACAATAAGCCTGTTTTTTTCTCTAACTTCATACTGCAATTCCTGTTTGTATTAGACTAATTTAAATTCATCTACAAACTATCTAAATTTCTCTAAACAATAAATGATTGTCATATAACTTGTATCAATTTTTAACCAATGCTTTTACTATGTGTAATTTGTTATAATTATTTATACTGTAGATGTTTTTGTTTTATTTCTGAAGATTGTATAATTATTGTTCTTAAAATGTTTTGTAATAATTTGGAGTTTTCTCCTCAGGCCTCTGCTGAAAATGGGCTTCTACCCAGTTGAACTTTCCCAGTAATCAAATGTAAATAAATAAATGAATAAATGTGATATAAGCTGGTCAGAGACCAAAGATGATGGGCATAAATGGTTTTCTCTCCTCTAACTGTTAGGATTTGTTTAAGAGGTGTCTGTGCTATATGCTTATGTGTTTATGTTGTTTTCTTAGTACTATCCAGAAGTAGTCCATGCAGATATTTCTTCTGTTAATTTAATTTAGTAATACTGGTATAGAGTTTGCCTAAGATAGAGAGGAAAAATATCCCAGCTGTTTTGCTGTCTGTTGCAATAACAGAAGAGGAATATAAAAAATACCTTAAATTCACTATAATACATTTTTTCTATTCTTATTATATTAGAATCAGCTTAGTATGTGCATAATTATTAACCAGCATTCTAATACATCCATACATCATTTTAGTATCTCAACCTGTAATCCCCAAAACAATTTCACTATAGCACACTATACTGTATATCTGGATGCAACAACCAGAAAGCTTGTCTTCTCAAGTCAGTTATTATCCTTACCTGTTATATATCCTGTAATAAATAAACATACATTTTCGGTTTCTCATCCAATACATTCTACTCCATCATCAAGAAGAACCCATACAGTGTTTATGTTTTCATTTATTGGTGTATATCCCTTTCCTGTACTTTCCTATATTTTCTCTTTCACTAAACTGTCTTTTGGCTTTTCCCGGTTAGGGGTCGCCACAGCAGAACTCCGGTCCGCTAATGATTGGCAGTAGATTTTTACGTGCTGGCTTGCTGGGCCAAATGCACAACCTTCAATGAAGGAACGCCCATTCACGCATGTTGACACACAGAAGACGCTCTAACTGAGAATCGAACATGCAACATCTAACTGTGAGGCGATAACGCTACCGCAGCACCACCACCGCAGTTATTTCTCTTTCACTACTTTCTCAATATTACTGTTAATCTGTTATCTTGAAACAGAATCTGTTTAGTACCCTCACCCATTTTTGGAGGGAAATATTTTAAAAGAAACATTCACATTTGAAATGTATGCAGGTAGTGCTGTCTCCTTTTTCTTGTACAATAACACTAAAAGTGAAGTCATATATGGGTATATCATTACCAGGACAAGCAATCCAAAAATGTTTTTTGCTTCTACACTTAGTTTTTCTTAACATGAGTCTTTGCTATCCCCCATTTCCAAATATTCTTCCACATTACATGGAATGCATTACTCCCACTACAGATTCGCCTTCTGAATCATATGTAAATGATCATTGTAGAAATCTAACTTTCCTCAAACTGAAGTGCATCTTTACAATCACAGTTAGAATTTTAGAGATGGAATTTACACTGGAAAATTGAACCTCTATCAAATTTTAAAAAGTTTTTAAATTTTTTGTGAACTGATTGGATTTTAAGTCAAGCACTGATTTAAACTTTATGGAAACGTTGTATGATCAAAATTTTGGCAACTTAACATCCTTACTTACTTTTGAAATCAGGCACTCCTTTTGCCAGATGTATGATCACCTGAATAATTTGTAGTCTCTGAGCTACCTCTGGTTTTATAGCTAGATAAATCCCTGACTATGGCCTAGGTAACACAAATTCAGTTTGTTGCTCAAGTGCCAGATGGAGCTGGCAGGGAATGATGGATGTACATATCCTGGGATGGAGGGTGGGATAGCAGGACAGAGCCAACCAAGAACTGCCACAATCCCTTTGAATGGCAAAGATGCAAATGCAAGCCATACTATGATACTGGGCTTCACAACTGGAGTACAAAAGTGTATGATCACACTAAAAAGGTACTGTGAGCCTCTATAGTGATGCACAACCCATATCCCCCAACCAGGGGTGGGGTCAGGACATTATAAACTTTCCCCAATGTTGGGATGTTAGCAAAGGCATAAAGCACCCTCATGGCTGCCTGAAGGATGACTCCAATGGTTAGATCTCACTCTGATCTGATGTGAACTTTCTGTACAGTAGAATAAATGGGGCAATTTGACTTGGAGAGAGCCCTTATGGTTAGCAAACATCAGGGAAAAATCACATAGAAATTGTCTTCCCCTGTACCCTCATAATCTTGGCCATTATTTGTCTCCATCCAGTCCTGGTAAAATCCTGAATGATATACACATAAGTTAGCCACATCCCAACAATGATCAATTAAATGAAAATGCATGCTCTGTAGGCTGTTTCCAAACATGAAAAACAGAATTGTGATAAATAGAAAGATATATGACATACTAACTGTTGTAACTTATAATCAGAAGTTTTATTCACAACTAATTTTATTTTCTCCAGGTAAACCATTATTTGGATCTGTTATCCTGCAGACTAAATGATTCCATAGTTATAGAACTGTTTAACCTTAAAATGTCTTTCTGCCATACTTTCAACTGTCCAGATTTTTTATTCATATTATTGATCCATTTTGCATAAAATATGTGGTTTTCTGGATTTTTGTGGCAAATATGTGAGGACTGAATTCATTAAATAATGACAGCTATTTGATTTTCAGATGTCATTTCCTTCATAAAATGGAAAGTAACAGAAGACCTTTTATTCTAGCAAATGTCTAAGTTTTTAAGAGCAATATTTAAAATGTGTCCCTATTTTTGGGGCTTTGTCCCCCATTAATTCTGGTTTTGTCCATATAATTTATGTGCTAACAGGTTGAGGGGTATGCTTTTTGCACCTCTTTAGATGAAAAGGTATTTATCTCTTGTTACACTTCCTGGCAAGTGTCAGGAAAACAAACAATTGCCTTTGTATTCAACTTTATGGCAAACTCCAACAGAAGACACGTGAGATAATTTTACTAATGATGATGAAGACCTCTGCTTTGAAATTACTTAAGAATTTTAAGATGATGACAGGTATAATTGCCAGGCATATTCTACCTTAGTTAAAAGGAAGACAGTGCTGGTAAAGTGCAGAGGTGACCTGACAGAATCTAGTTTGTATCCTCAGGAAATGTATCTTCCAAAAGGAAAGAGTGAATTTAAAAAAGGCTTTAAATGAAATGGGACAAGACTATAGCATGTTAATATAGTCTGCATATGTGATTTGTCCATACAAACAGATCCTTTATTTCTATGTTTCTGGAGTGATAGCTGCCATTTATGCATCATTTTCCAGTGGGCAAAACACAGTTTAGGCTACTGTTGAAAGTTTTGAGGACTATGTTATTTTGTTTGCTTGTTTGATTGCCTGTTTGTTTGTTTGTTAGTTTGTTTTTTGTTTGTTTGTTTGTTTGTTTGTTTTATAGCTGGTTTGGTGGGCTGGCATAGGACCATTTTCAGCACCTACCAAGACCATGTGACAAAAGCAATATAATTAGAAAAAGACAAAAGTAACATACAATCTAAGTCAATTTAATATACATTTGAAAGTATCTAAAGATATACATGAAGCAGAAGTTATGGTAAAGTAGAACATAAACAACTGCTTAGTGCACTCCTAGGAATAAGCTGAGCAATCATAGCAAACTTGTTAGTTACTTGTGTAGTTAACAGATTAACCAGCATCTCTAAAAATGTACATTTATGCTAAAGCAGTAGATGTTCTTTTAGATTTTTTTAAATAGAAAGACTAGTTAAGAAAGCAAATCCTTGGGAAGCTTTTCCAAACACCTGAATAAAGCCTGTAGAAAGAGTTTTAAGGAAGCAAATCCTTTGTAAATCTTTTCCAAACACCCGAAGAAAGTCTGTAGAAAGAGTTTTCTTTCACATAAAGCTATTGGGAAGGGAAGCCTGTGAAGTTTTAAGGAGGACAAACCTCTAATTGATTATGGTGATTCAAGCACTTTGAAATTTTTTTTTTGGCAAAGTGTGATCAAAATCCTTTAATGTGCATGCTATAGGTGAAAGTATTCAACAGCTAAATAGCTTGCTGTGAGAGTAAGCCATGTTGCTCTTTGAACAGTAGCAAAATAGTATTCCATATAGTTAGATTAATAAATCTGAAAATTTAATAATTGTGATCCATGGTCTAGTAGAACTGTAAGTGCAAGTGTGGGGCAGATATGTTAAGTCCAAGTCTGTAGTGCCTCAGAATATTCACCAGCTGTAAGGTATACATCAAGGGTGGCAAAAGTAGTGAGTTTTAAAATTCACCTTCAAATGTTGAATTATAGTTTATTTTTCTCACATTCAGCAGTTTCCGATTGCCACATCTTTTACTTCTGATGGAGTTCACAGTTCTCCTAACTCTTCAACTAACTCAGATTGTATGTCAGTATTAGGATACCTCCCACCCAAGGCATTCAATAATATTTCCTGCCCCTTTATTTGCAACAGTTGCTTACACAGTGGATTATGAGGTAAAGAGTGAAATTTATATTCCCAGCCTTTGTTCTTCCCTGTAAAGCTAAGGGATACTTTGGAATGGTTTCTCTCTCTCTCCCTCTCTCTCTCACTCTTTCTCTCTCTCTCTCTCTCTCTCACACACACACACACACACACACACACACACACACACACACACACACACACACACACACTAACATGCACATGCAGATACACACAGATCTGTGGTTCTGGTGATCACTGGACTGCTTGCTTCATGGAGATTAAAGAGGTATTGGACTGTTGAATCTCTAATACCATAGATGGTAAGGCACATATCACACCAGGGAGTCTACAGGACACAGAATACAAAGATAAGGTCTCCAGTCCCTCTTGGTAGCCCTGGCCATTTAGTTCCATGATCTTTTTTATTAGAAGCCTTTGGGGTCTCTCAAAGTGCTTGATATGTTTAGTAGATATATTCCAAAGGAGGAAGAGGGATCTGATCAGTACAGAACATAGACACTAAGGACCTCTTTTTATCTAGAGGAAATGCCTTTACAGTCACTTGTGCCACATGGAAGCATGTCCTGCTCACTGGTGCAAAGTGATGGTCAAAGGATAGGGAGTAATTCCATGCTCCAAAGTCTGACACAGCATTTTCATTTTGGAGTGGAGCATTTCCTATACTATAAGCTGAGTATTGGGATTGTCTGCCAAAGGCAACGATAACACTTTTTTAGCTTTTAGTTTTATCCATTTTTAATGCTTCAGCTATTAATATGTGTAAGTTCACTTTATAGATTCTGCACATTAGAGGGGGCTTTAATTACAACACAGAGAACTGTGATTGTCCAGTCATAATAGAATTATGTGTCTGAGACATGGATGCCAATAAATTTGCTCAGGAAATGAATCTTTGCATCTATTCCAAGAACACATAATATTAACCTTGTTACAATGGGACATCAGATCATAATTATTTGTAGTGCATAGAGATTTATCTATTCTATGTACTACTGGTTAGATAAAAAAAACAGAAGGTGCTTTACCAGCTTTGAAAGCTAGTCAAGCAATTAGCAAGTGCTGTCACACAGACAGCAGCAGGGTTACTAACTTATTTTGTTACGAATTTGGGGGGAGAGGATGACAAATGGAGGAAAATAGGAACAGTTTTTAATATTGCTATAATCCATTTAAAAATATTAAGTACAACATATGTTTTACATCAGTATGCAAGTTCTTTACTATAGGAAGGGGAAACTGATATTCTGGCATTTTTGTCTGGCTGCAATCTTCAATGATTTACTAGATAGTCCAAAAAAGTTACAATGGACAGAGCTAAAATATAAGATAAGGTATTCAGGTACAGGTGAGGGGAAAAGACAGTCAGTAGAAGACCCACTCTTAGACCTCCCCCAAAGTCCCTGTTACAATTCGGTCACATACTATAGAAACACTTTATAGGTTTATCTTTTATTCCCAAAACTGAGCATAATAGCAGTGCTCCATGGACAACACATGTTTTATCAATGGTTAACCAGTGTTCCTGTTTTTTATATTTGGAGATTAGAGCATTATATGCCAAACAGCAGAGGTCTCAGCACAAAACCCTGTGGTACCCTGAGTGTTACTTCTATGTTTCCTGAGGACATACATACCATCTTCCTAATATGGGTTTTGCTACTTAGCTTTCCATCTAACTACACAGGGATGAACGTGTAATATATTTAGCTTGTTGATAATGTTGGCATGTAGTAAAGCATCAAATGCATTGGTGCAGCCAAGATATGCTGTATGGTTGATGTGAGTACTGTTCTTAGCTTATATTACCATCTGAAAAAAGTCATTAGACAAAATTTGCCCTTAACAAAGCCAAACTGCCAGGGATCAAGTCTTGTAAGAGTTCTTATATCATAGTTTATCAGGTCCATGGCCTTGCAGATGAGACTATTCAGGCTGATGGTTCTGTAATACCCAGGGTCCATGGCAGGGCTGCCCTTGTGCAGAGGCAACACAACTGCAGTGATAAAATCATTGAATAACCTCAGGTTGAACAGCTGTAGAAGTGAGCCCACCAGCTCATGTTTAGTATGGTTTAGCAGGCAGCCTGGTATGTTATCAGGTCCCATTAAAGATTTATTTTTTGCTTTGGAAACTACTTTTAAAAGATTTTTTTAAAATTTTCTTTTATTTTGTTTTAAAACAATAGATAAACAAATCAAATATAAAACACACAACTGTTTACATAGATCCATAGCTGATCAATGCATCAAAGTTATACATATCAATAACAATTAATATTTTTCAAACAAGTCTTTATGTTTAAGCCAAGATTTATAAGACTGTAATATTAAAAGTGCTCATCTGTATATTATGCAAGTCACTAAATCAAATATAAAACAAACAAATAACTATTTACATAGATCCACAGCTGATCAATACATCAAAGTTCTACATATCGATAACAATTAATATTTTTCAAGCAGGTCTTTAAGTTTAAGCCAAGATTTATAAGAATGCCTAATATTAGACATTCTCATCTTTATCATATGCAATTCACTACTGCAAACAATTTTACCATACTAATAAATTTACCACTTGACGGGATAACTTTACTTTTGCAATTTTTAGTAATTACTTTTCTAGCTGTGGCAAGAATAGATCAAAGAAGAGGAACTTCAGCTTTTGGCATTATCTCATGAATCAGAGTATTAAATAAAAGTAAAGATATAGAAATATTACATCTATCTGACCATAGAGCTTGAATGAAGTTATTAATTTTTTTCTAAAAAGGGGAGATGACTTCACATTCATATACCATGTGTGTCCAATCATCTATTATTTCAGAATTACATCTCCAACATTTTATTCTGTTTGATTTATAAATAATTGTAATTTTGTTAGGCATGAACAAGGCTCTTTGTAAGAATCTCCAAGTAAACATTTCCAATATAATAAAGATAGGTTCATAGGTTCATAGGTAGGTACTAGGTTATTGGCCCTAGGGCCTATATAAGCCTAGCCAAAGGTACCCTGGCTTTCGCCACCCAAGAAAATTATTTTCCTGTGCCACTGTCGAGCAGAGCCACAGATGTGATCCCCGGGGTGAATTTCCTATCTCCCATCCAATCATCAAGATTTTTCTTGAACAGTGCTAATGAGGAGCTTTGTTTGATATAGATAGGTAGTTTGTTCCAGAGTATGGGAAGTCTCTGGGACAGGAATCTATCCCTCCAGCATGTTCTGTTTATTGTGGTGATGAGGTTTAGGTCCCTAGAGCATGTAGCTCATAGGGATTGGGATTTCTTTAAGTGGAGCATGTCTAAAAGCTCTGGTTTGACATAGCTTTGTGTGTTAGGCAGAGATCGTCTCTGAGTAGGTGATATGCAATGTAGTAAAGCTGCAGTTTTTTGAGACGGTCTGCATAGGGCATCTCTTTGAGGCTGGTAATCCTCTTTGTGAGGTATTTCTGTGACCTTTCCAGATGTTGTAGATGTCTTGTGAGGTACATACCAAAAGGGGCATTGTACTCTATAATGGGTCTAATGAGTGACGAATAGAGGGGAACAATGACCTCTTTTTTCCTGGATGAGAAACCTTTTGTGATGAGGTGTGCCACATAGAAGGATTTCCTGACTACTGTGGCAATGTGATTATCAAATGAGAGACTACTGTCATTTGTGTCCCAAGGTCTCTTATCACACTTTCGGTGTTAAGTAGACTACCACCTATGTGGTAGTTCATGGGTACTGAGTTTTTACCAAAAGGAATGACAATGCACTTTTTGGCATTGAACTTGAGGCCATGGCTTTGACACCAGGCATCTGTCTCAGCAAGGCCCTTTTGTAGGATGTCCACATCTTTTGGAGTTTTGATTATGGCTCCTAGTTTGTAGTCATCTGCGAACTTCATTAGCCACAGACCTTCTGTGTTGGCCTGTACTTCAGAGAAGTAGATACCAAACAGGAGAGGACCTAGGACTGAACCCTGTGGTATTCCACTTGTCACTGGTCTGAAGCTGGATTGGGAATCTGCTACTTTCACAGTGTGGGTTCTGTCAGTGAGCCAGCTGGCAACCCATCTTGTGACATAGGGATTTATACCTAGTTTAGTGAGTTAATCTATAATTCCAGAGTGGGGCATGGTGTCAAAAGCCTTGGCGAGATCTAGATAGGCTGTGTGAACCACCGTACCCTCATCTACGGCTTTGGTGACTGCTTCAAAGAAGTCTATCAGGTTTAGGAGACATGATCTGCCTTTTACAAATCCGAACTGGGTGGCGTCCAGAGTTTGGAGATTACCAATGTCATTGTTTATAAGTTCCATGATGATACGCTCCATAGCCTTGCAGACCAGGCTTGTTAGGCTAATGGCGCGGTAGTTTCCGGGGTCTGTGGTGGCTCCCCCTTTGTGGAGTGGGATAAATGTCGCTGTGCACCATTCAGTGGGCACATAGTCTGAGGTGAAGCTATGATTGAACATAGTACTTAGGTGGGGTGCCAGTTCATTCTGTAGTTCATGTAGAACACAGCCTGGGATGTCATCAGGTCCCATGGATGCTGTGTTCTTGGCTTTGGATAGTGTTTTTTTACCTGTGCAGCCATGATTGCAGGAACTTTGCATTCTTCTGGTATAGAGATGGGCCCTATAGGGGATGACAGAGGGGTAAAGTTAGCACTGAACATCTGCCAGGATGTTGGCAATATCCGTTGGTTCTGTATATTTAGTGCCATTGTGCTGTAACTCAGAGCAGATCTGAGTATTGCCATTGAGATTCTTGACATAGCTATAGAATGCTTTGTGGTTGTCTTTAGAGTCAGTGGCGATTTTGTTTTCATAACTAGCTTTGGAGGATTTTTTGAGGGATCTCAGCTTCTTACTGAAGCTGACCAGGGAGTTTCTCCAATCATGGGATTTTACTCTTTTTTGCAACAGTTTCTTTCTTCTGTTGTAGAGTTTGTTTATGGCAGGGGACCACCAGATTGGCTTCCTTTTTTTGGAGGATAGCATCTTGGTTCTGTTAGGGATTGCACGATCCATGCACTCATGTAAGTGCTTATAAAGTGCATTTGTGTAGGATTCAGCAGTCATACCTCTATTGTCCGTCAGCATGGGTGTCATGAAGTTTGTCACTTCTGTCTTAAGAAGCGTGAAGTTGGCTTTGGAGACATTTTTTATTGTGGTTTCCTTAATGGGGGATGGGGGAGGGATGTGGATGTCTAGGGTGATTCGCTTATGGTCAGATCTGACCAACGAGGAATTGACCTCTGGTGTGGAGCACCGTTTGCCCATGTTGGTAATTACCAGGTCTAGGATATTGCTGCCCCTGGTGGGGGGTGTGGATAAGTTGATCCATGGCATTGGAATTTATGAATTCCAGAAAACGTTGTGCACAAGATTTGGTACATGAGTAGTTTTCCCAGTTAATGGTAGGGTAGTTGAAATCACCCATTATTAGGGTGTTAGGTTGTACCCTAATATTTTCCACTGTATTAAGAAATGAGGAGTGGGAATCCTGGGGCATGGTGGGGAATCTGTAGCAAGCTACAATTTGGATTGTGGTCTTGCCCAGAGTTAGTTACACTTGGATAATCTCAGATGCATTATGCTGAGCAACTAGCCTGGAGGTGTGGATATCCTTAATGAATATAGACACGCCTCTGCCTTTAGTGTTTCGGTCCAAGTTAGGTGGCCAAACGGTGTGGTATGAATTATAGCCTGGTAATGCAGGAGTACTCTCTGGAGCCTTGAACCAGGTCTCTGTCACTGCACAGATGTCAATGTTCTCCATTTTAAGGAGTGCCCCGAGAGAGTGTATTTTGAGGTTTAGACTTCTAGCATTGAGTAACAATACCCTCAGATTCTTCTTGCCTGTACCTGTTAGGGTAGTGAATTTGGCATTTGAACCTTGCCTAAAAAAGGCACTATAGGGGTGGCTAGAGTCTTAGCCAGTATCCGGAATCCCAGGGACGAGAGGTGCAGGCCATCTCTGGCAAAGCATCGTGGCTTGTCGATCATGTCATAACAGGCAGACAGATACTGGATCCCCTTAGAATGACACCAGAAGCTTAGCCAATTGTTGAAGTCAATCATTTTGTCCTTGTACTGTGGTATCATTCTGGGTGATGGCAGGATGCTACTCAGGGCTAGGGTCATACCTGCCTGGGCTACAAGATCAGACAGCTCCTCCATATCCCTTTTCATGTAGTCCAAGGAGGTACGTCTCAGGTCATTCACACCAACATGGACAATGACAGAGTCATATTTGTACTTGTTGTGGAGTGACCTGAGTACATGCATTATTGTGGCGGATCCTGGCACCCGACAGGCAGCTGACAGTAACCTTCTCCTTGTTTAGCCTGGTGAGTGGAACATCAGTGTGCCTGACTATAGAGTCACCTATGACTAGAGTGTTGGGTACGTTGTTATGCCTTATGGGCTGTGGTTGAGTGGCACACTGAGTTTGTGGGCTATGTGTCATTTGGGTTGTGTTGGGGGTGGAGGTTGTTTGTGTTTATGCTTTGGAAGTCCCTGTTGCTTGGGCAGGTTTTTACTGAGAGCCTCCGCGAATGTAGGTGTGTGTTTTGTGTTTCTATGTGTGTGTTTTGGTGGTGTAGGTTTTGAGGGACTATGTGCTGAGTGTGGTGTGGTGCAAGTGTTTACCTTCTCCTCTTGACTGTCTAGTCCAGTCTTGGGTGAAGAGAGCTTTGCTTCCAGTTTGGCTATATAAGTGCATCTTTCACAGGTATGAGGTTGTAGAGCTTAATATTATTTTCTGGTATTCTTCAAAGACGTTTCCATTATTAATTTTTGAAGAATAATTCCAATTGTTATTGTCTAAATATGTGAAATTTAACTTAAGAATTTTACAAATTTGTGATAAAGATGATTCATTTTTCATTGCATTGTTATTGATATTTATTAAGAATTCCAATAATTTGGGGAACAATGTCTTATCTAAGTTAAATATCTTATTTATCTCTGTGTTCATAAAGTCTCTTATGTATTTGTAAACGTGACCAATTTTAAGAATCTTGATTGTATTTGGACGTTAAATTTTCAACAGTATATATATATATATATATATATATATATATATATATATATATATATATATATATCAGTAACATTTAATAATTGATACCAATAAGTTTAGTTACTTTGTTGTTTCAATACTAGCATTTTGTTAATGTTATGAGTGTCTAAGCAGCCATTTGTATGTGCTGTTGGAAACATAGAAAATAGTAATTCCATTTTAATCACTAGATAAATCTATTAGGGACTGTTTGTTTATTAGTAGTTGTGATATATTTATTATTTACTAATAATATTTCTTGATGCATTTGTTTCCATTTCAAATCATAAGATGAATTTATCCACAATGCTGTATTTTTTACAATTGTTAAAGTAGCATACAGTTGAATATCAGGGAATCATTTTCCAGCATTATCCCAAACTTTTCTGTGACAATCAAAGGAAACTCTCTCCCCAGGATTCACTAATCTCCAGTGCAGGAATAAGTTATTCCTGCACGGAAACAACCGTTTAAGGGCACCATGGCAGCGCACCATGCTTGCCTGTACCTCATTTGTACAGGGAATTCATGGGATGATGTTAGGAATGAAGCCGTAAAATAATGGTATACATTTGAGTCTCAGACACCAAAATCCATCAGAAAACATATATTAAAACAAATCCTGTTACTCTAGCAACTGTTCCAAGTTTTAAGCGCAATAATTAAAATATGTCCGTAGTTGTACCAGTTTGTCAAGCTTTGTCTAGATAGTTTGCCTAAAGAGGTTGAGAGGTATGGGGGGGTAGCTAGGATGTCTGCCAAATGTGTAGATGCATGCAGAAATCCACAGCAATAAGTGAAACCTGTCCTTTCGCAGAGAAAATAACAATACTGAATTTTTTCTTTCAAACAGATTAAATTTAACCATAGGTGAGCGGGTTTGCCTATTACTTAGCTATGCATACTGTAGCTTAAACAGCACAAGAAGATAAATAGCAAGATACATTCAGTTGAAGCAGAGCTGCAATAGTGTAGTGGTCAGAGTGCTTGTTTTGTGAGCAGTCATTCCCGGTTTGATTCTCACTGTAGTAAATTCCATGTGAAATCACTGGATGAACATTTCTTTTGCTGTATAACCTACTTAATAAAATATATTTGTGAAATGGAGTACTGCAGTAAGTGTAGATTTGAGGTGTCATTGTAATAATGTGGTAAAAAACACAGATAAACATTAGTGTCCCATAAAGTATATGTACACGTGAATCAGGGAGGTTTACTATTGTTTATTCAAATGGAAAAACATTTTTCGTTCAAATAAATGAATGGTAATACCAAAAGTAAAAAAAATACCTTTCACAATGTCAAACTAAATGCTTGACGCATTTGACTCGGCATTGTTGTTGAAACCATCACGTGATAGCCATATAGGAGCTGATGCAAATCAACTCCTATACAGCTATCACATTTTTGCAGGGGGGCAATCCCCCCTGCACCCCCTACAACCCCCCTACTTATATATTCTAACTCTGAGATTGCACTGCAATGGGGATGTGGATGAATTTCCACTCCCCACTGTACTGTGATCTCCGTGCAGATAGTCGATTTCAACTTATGCGAATGCAGTTGTGCATTCGCATAAGTGGAGTTAACTATCTGATGCAAAATTGCTTGTGCATGCGACATTCTGTTTTTCGGCACATTGTAGCCGATAGGATTTCGTTCACACAAACAATAGTAAATCAATCAGGGATACTAAATGAAGGTATAATGTGTAATGAATGATAAATCCATAGAGTGTCCAAATCTACCACTTTCCTAAGACCCATGTTTCATTTCATTCTAAATTAGTATGGGGGTAAGCAGTTTTAAGCCTGTTTGCATGGGGGTAAGCAATGCACACACAGGTTAAGAAATTTTGAAACTAACTCTCTGTAAGCATATTTAACCAGAAGTTAGCATTGCTTACCATCATGCAAACCCGCTTACAACTGCCTTAATCACTCTGTATCCAACAGCCCCTGTTCTGCCCAGCAACACAATAAACAGGCCTTGAACCCAGGACCTTTTACACTATAGTCACAGCAGTTAACCAGTAAGCCATCACAACAGTACATACAATTGAGGTATCCCCAAACAGAGCCTCTCTATAGCAAAATCACAATTTACATGTGAAAGGAATCTATATACAGCTTTATGCTATATAACCTACTACATAACATATATATGTGAACTGGAGTACTGTATTAAGTCCACATGTGAGGTAACATTGTAATATTGTAATATTGTAATAAAGTGATGAAATCCCACAATAAACACAAGGACCCCATACAGTGTATGTACACATGAATTAGGGATACTAAACAAATATATAACATGTAATGAATGATAACTCAATGCCAAACCGCAAATAGTGTGCAAATTAAAAAATAAGCAATGCTAAGCATTGCACACCCCTGCTTACTAGGTGTAAGCAATGTGTAGCCCAGCTAAATCAATCTGCTCATTGATATACCTCTTTAAGCAATGTCAAACTTAAGTAAGCAGGTTTGCCCATAGTTTAGCATTTTCATAACTGTCCAATCATGGCAAAGTGTGGGAAATTGGCACTATTTAAACCTCACAGGTGGGAATACATCTCATAACTGGCTGCAGCTTCCTCCTGTAGGCACTATGGCAGATGTGAGAGAAGGATTGTGCTTCCAAGCACAGCGCTGGGGCATCCAGGAGTCCAAAATCATGGCAGGACTCTTTGTTAGTAACCATGAACAGATACTGTTGAAGGGCCAGTACCAGGGTTCCCAATATAAACCGGAAGCCTGGGACTGTCTCACCCGTGACCTCACCAGTGCCACTGGCATCCCTTGAACTGGTAAGCAGGTCAAGGATCACTATGCTGTCCTGAAACAGAGGAAGAGGGAGCTCTTGGATCAGTGGATCCAAGAAGCTAGGCAGTTGGGTGATGTCCCAGCCATATGTAAGTACTCATCCTACTACCTGTTTAATAATTGCCAGCTCATGTATATTATGGATAGGTATGGCTAAACATTCCTCTTAAGTCTTTGAATGTGGCAGCAGAATGGGCTGTGAATCAGGAAGCCTATGCCTGTAGGCTGCCGAGGCTGCATCATGAGGCAGGTTTGTAATAATCTTGCATGTACTGTCATAAGAAATAAATCTAAAAGTAGTAGAAAGTTACTTGCTGTTACAAAACCTGTATTGTGTATGGTGTGGACTGAACAAACCAGACAATATGGCAGGAAGAGCCTCATATAGGTTGTATGTAAATAAAAGGGTAACAGCCTGGCAATAAAGGTCTAACTCCTGGACGGCTTGTGTTTACTCTGGTATCATATGATAATGTAGTGTTGCATTATCTTAATAGTACTGTTGTATTAAGCACTGTTACCCACACAGTGCTACATAAATAAAATGTGTAGGAATGTCTGTATATGACTGTTGTAATCACAAAGTCATATTGTACAACTGAGAGAGACTTAGACAGAAAAAAGTGCAAAAATAGACAACATAATCCAAGTAGACAACATAATCCAAGTAGCACACTCAACTGAGACATGAAGTGTTGTATTTTTAGCACGCACAGCCATGGTTTGAATCCTGGGAGTGGTAGTAAGCTGTATGCGGAGTCATACCCCACAACTGTACAGATATTGTCAGAAAGTCCAGATAATTGGTGTAATTCTCCTGCCTGTCACTCTGTCCCCCTGGCAAATCAGTGGGATGATCCCAGAAGTTTAGGCAGCAAATAATGACATACAACTGATTGTCAGACATCATAACTGTCAGAAATATATCTATAAGAACAAACCTGTAACTCTAGCAACTCACATTTTTGAGAGTAAGAAGCAAATATGTCCCATCTCCATCCCCATATTGTGAAGCTATGACCAGAGTGTGTGCAGTAACAGAGTATGTGCATAATAATAATGTGGAATCTGGTAATATGTGTGGCAACATTCAGTGTTAACAACCGTTCCCTCCACAGGTCTGTCAGATACGAAAACAGTGCCTAATAATAAAAGATTGAAATCCTGGACTGGTACTGTTTAGTCTGGTGTTGCAGTTTTTCTGAATAATAAGGTAGTACTCATCACTGTCATCCACACAGTGCTACATAATAAAACTGTCTAGGAAACCCTGTATAAGAGTGTTGTACTTACAAGGTCAGATTGTAAAACCATGGGAGACTTTTGGACAGAAATCAGAGAAGAGATACATGGCAATATCTATATAGCACACTCAACTTTGATGTACACTGTTTTATTTTTAGCAGACACAGCCATGTTTTGAATTCTGAGAGAGGTAGTAAGCTGTATGCAGAATCATACCCCCAACTGCACAGTTTTGTCCAGAATGTCCAGATAATTGGCCCATATCTGCTGCCTGTTACCCTGTCCCCCTGGCATATGAGTGTGATGATCTCTGATATTTAGGCAGCATCTAATGTCATATAACTGACTGTCAGACCTGTAAATATTCAGAAAATGAAAATGAAAACAAACCTGTAATTGTAGCAACTCACCAAAGATTTATGAGGGCAATAGTCAAAATATGTCCCAGTTTCACCTGCATGTTATCAAGACTTGCCCAGAGTGTGTGCAATAACAGATGGAGAGGTATGTAAATGACATCAACCTGGAATCTGAGAATATTCGTAGAAACAATCAGGTAGTGTTAACAAACAATACCTCCACAGGTATACCAGGTAAGAGATGTATACTGCAGGCAAAACACAGTTCATGTACATAGTTGTCTACAACCATACCATTGTCCAAACTAAGGCCATAGGGTAGTGTAATAATACCTGTAAGGTACAGATTACAGCACTGACTAAGAAAGTAATGAGAACTACAGGGATAGACAAGTTATTAATTGACATCTTTCTCCCCCCCATCACAATATCTGCAACAATAATCTAAATATACAACTCAATGGGTATGTGTACAATTAAATCTATTGTTGGGACATATGTCCTATTGTTTGATAAATATTGAAATTTGTTTCTATGCATGTGCCATGTTGAAATACACCAACATTGGTGGCATGCTGCCATCAATGTACCTGCATGCTGTTGTAACGGCCACTGTGGTTCCATATATGCATGTGTTCCGTTTGCTATGCAACTGTTCCATATCTGGTGTTTTGTGTTAATGGGAATATCTATGCATGCTGTTATACCAAATCCTGGAATGTGTTAACTATTACTAACCCACATATGTTTTAAAATTGAAACACAATAGCAGGTTTGGGAAGGCTGGTCCCAGCAGACCCACCTCTCCCAGCTCATCTGGCGATGTCACTGGGCACCAGCATGTCTGGGCCCACCTCGGGACCTCCTGGCCCATTGGTCCTGCACTACCTTTGGGTGGAACCGCCTCAGGGGATGGGGCTCACTTCTCTGGGGAGCAGGCATGGACAGGATACTGCCACCCATCATCAAGTCCGGGGTCTGGTGCATAGGGAGCTCTGCGGGGAGTTCAGAGATCTGCTACACCAGCATGAGGGCCACGTGGAGCATCTAGAGGGTCAGCCTGCCCCTCCTACTCATCCGCCAGCACAGCCACCTTTGGAACCATGAAGGTGCAGTGGTGACTTGCCCATGGGTCACTTTTTCCATTAGGGGCCTCATAGGCTTCTGACTTCCAAACGCCCCTCCCCATCCAAGGTGTTTACCCCCCCACATGTGTCATATACTGACCCTGTGTGCTATCTTGTCTATCTTGTCATACTACCCAACCTACCTCCCCAAATATACCTACTATCCCTCCCCAACCTCCCAGTCTCACCGTAAATTGGCATCTATGGACCTTCCCTACACCTGTCCTGCACATCCCTAGCTATTTTCCCTACTGCCTTTCCTTCTTTCTGCCCCTTTTTCACCACTTTCCTATCAACTCTTTTTCTTTTCTTTTAAAGAAATTAGCACGGGGGTAAGCAGGAGTAAGCACTTTTAAGCAGCAGTAAGCGGGTTTAATCCTGTTTGTGCAGGGGTAAGCAATGCCTACACAGGATAAGCAATTTAGAGGCTGACTGTAAACATATTTAACCAAAAGTTAGCATTGCTTACCATCATGCAAGCCCACACAAACCCACTCACAACTGCTTAAAAGTGCCTTAATCACGCTGTATCCAAAGGTCCTTGATCTGCCCAGCAACAAAATAACCAGCCTTTGCAAGTCTTGCACCCAGGACCCTGCACACCATAGCCAAAGTAATTTATCACTAAGCCATGTCAGATATACAATGAGCAGGATTCATGATGGCTTGCACGGAGTCTAAGAGTTGTGTAAGACTCCATGCAGCCATCGCGATCCAGGAACAGCCTGAAATACCATGTAAGAGACCAGCTAAAATGTCTCTTACACGGGCAGGGCGTGGATATGCTAATTACCTCACTTGCAGCCAAAAAGCATGCAAAGGAGGTAGATTAGCAATCCACGAAGCTGAAACCAGCCCGTGTAAGAGTCGTGTTAGGTGCAGAAATGTACTCAGTTGACAACTGAGTACGTTTCTGCAAATAACACAATGGAGCCATGACAGCTCCAAATAAAGTGTGCATGTGTATCAGGCAGCATGCCAATGGCCAAATATGTGGGCATTGGCACAGTAACCCATTGCAAACATGAAATAAAATAAATTATTTTTTGTCGGCGATTGGCGAGGTTTAAATGCAGCGCAGCCCCGCGCAAATGGGCTGCGCTAAATAAGACATAAAAATAAAGGTTTGAAACCCACAAATGTGGGTTTTATGCAATGCAGGGACTAGCAGACTGAAAACATCATGTCTACCATTTAGTGGTTGCTAAGGGGGGAAGCTGAGTGTAAGACACGTAACTAAGCATTAGTAGGCAATCCTATGTAAATGAGTGGTAGGATAGTGAATCGCACTGTCATAGTAAATGAGCATATCCCATGTAGTGTAAGAGTTAGATAAGGGGGAGTAACAGAGTAGGAGATAGGTGACATCACAGGGGGGAATGTTAGAAAGAAATCAAGCTCATTGGAGCAAAGTGGTATGTGAAAGATGTCAGTCACACAGCATAGAAAGAGGAGTGTCAACAGATAAGCATGGGAAAGTCAAGAAATGGAAGGTGTACACTGTGGCTAACACCAAAGTTTCTTGCTGTGCATGCATGCGCGCGTGTGCATGCTGGGAGGCCTGAGTAAGACAGAGTGCGTGCATGTAAGGCAGAGTAAGCATGTAGGAGCCTCTTTAAAGATCTGTAAACCTGTTTGCACTGGTGTGCACGCGTTCTAACCCGAATAAGCAGATTCTAGTCTGTGTAAGCATGTGTGCGCTCATGGTAGCCACTGTGAGTGTGTTTTTGATGGTATGCGCGCTGCTCCCCCCTGAGGAAACAGAGAGGAAAAAGGAAGCAGAAGAAATAGTAGGAAGCTAGCAGGGAATACTGGTAGAGCTAGCAGGTGAAAACAATTAGAAGCAGGCAATTACACAGGCAGAATACTAGCCCAGCCCAGCACTTAGAACACTGCAAACAGCATTGCAGTATGTTTCTCTCAAGAGACACTGCAAGACAGGAGTAAGCTATTAGAAGTGAAAACTGAAAAAGCTGCACTCAGACCAAACATGCTAGGGGCTGCCATAGCTGTTATAAGGAGACAAAGGAGACTTGCTGAGGGTGGTGACAATGCAAATGCTGCCAGACAACCCACAGTGAGGAGACAGAGAAGAGTGTACAGGCCCAGGTTCACCTACCAGGGGTTACATGAGCTGGAGATAGTGGAGCGCTATAGAGTGGACTGAGACCTCCTGCAGCAAATTGTAGAGCTGTGCAGGCCACGCCTCACACACAGAACCAACAGAGGGCAACCCATCCCAGTGGAAACCAAGGTATGTGTTGGCCTAAGCATACTAGCAACAGGTACCTTTCAGAGACCAACTGGTGATATGATGGGGATATCACAGGCATCAGTTTCCAGGGTACTGCACCAGTTCCTGGATGCCATGTCAGCACATGTCGGTGAGCATGTATAGTTCCCCAATTCCCGTGATGCATTGGCCAGCAATATGCATCTCTTCCAGAAAATAGCGGAATACCCTGAGGTAGTGGGTGCAATAGACTGCACGCACATACTCATCAAAGCATCAGCCGGTGAGCGGGGTAGGGCCTACATTAACCGCAAGGGCTTCCCCTCCATCAACTGCCAGGTCGTGTGTGATGCCCAGGGCATAATAATGAATGTGTGTGCTGGCTGCCCTGGAAGCTACCATGATTCCCATATCTAGCATTTGACGCAGCTGTACCAGACATTTGCCAATGGGGACATCCCACATGGTCACTTAGTGGGGGATGCTGGATATGCACTGAAGCCGTGGCTGATGACACCCATCAGATACGCACACACACCTGAACAAGAACGCCATAATGAGGCACACGCACAGACACGAAATGTAATAGAGCATGTGTTTGGGCTGCTCAAGTCACGGTTCCGGTGCCTGGACACATCTGGTGGAGCCTTACAGTACTCACCAACTACATGTACCCAAATTGTCATGGTATGTGCTATGCTACATAATATGATTCTGCAAAAACAGCTGCAGCAGGACCAACATAGGGCCGGGACAAACAGCCCCCTACTATTGCCAAGGCCATCACAGGCAGAGCGTGACTCGGAGGAGGAACAACCTGAGCCTTCCCCAGTAGGCAGAAGGAGGCATGCTCAGTATGCCCTGGCCTTGGCAAAGAGGCAACGCATAGCACATACACTGGCTCAGTAGGAACCCTGGGAATGAAACCCCTCTCTGACTCACTCATATAGTAACAGGGATGCCTAACATGACACAACCTGCTTTCAAAAATGTACAGGGAGTGTAGTATGTGCATCCGACATAGGCAGCCCTGCAGCACCACCTGAGGCATGATTGACATGTGTTAAGCAATGTAACACCATCTAGTATACGCAAACATGAAGACCCTGCCTAACATCTCACCCTCACCAAGCATGATGCCACACTATGAAGACAACAAGATCAAGTACAATAATTGGCTGAACTATTGCTGTTAGCAAAGGGGAACAAATGGCTGATGGCCGTGGATGACATGCCGAGCAAGACATGATGCTCCACCTGCTAGGGATGGCACGCACCCAGCACACCTGGCTGTGTGGATACTGGCAAAGGCTGTTGTCACCCCCACTGTGCCTTGAATAGGTAAGGCTGGAAACACAAACCCACCACCATAGGTAGCACAAGGGATAACAACCTGGACGTAATGCTACCCAATGCCAGAAGTCTAACCTGCAGGGTGCATGCAGACCAAACCCACCACAGCATGGAGAATGGTAATATTTGTTCTGTAACAGAAACCTGGGTGAAGACCCAGAGCACCCTAATACTACCAGGTTATGCCTTATACCATGCTCTACAGCTCCAAAACATGGAACACACTACAATAGGAGTGTGGCTATCAGTAATTGTTAAGGATAACCACACCCCCAGGTTGGTACCACAGCAAGAAGCAGCATGGACTATCCACAGGCAAGTAACAGTGGCTCAAACTGCGTCCCTGTTTGCAGCCTGCTACAGACCACCCTAACAAACCCAGGAACCCCAGCCAGCCTTCCTGAAGACACTGCAGAGTATGAATGCCTCAACAAATACCAAACAAGGCACACACAAAGTATGACATAGGTGGCAATCCATTATGTACGGAAGAAGTAATCAGGGACCTAGGGACACAAGTGGATGGTAACCCGTCATGTGACACTCACATTGCCAAGGTGGCCAGGAAGACCTGCTATATTGCTCACCTTAATATGAAAGGATGCACATGTAGATCAAGAGAGGTCACTGTGCCCACATACTCTTCCCTTATCAGGCCCATACTGGAGAACAATGCCCCAGTTCGGATGTACCTTACCTGACACCTGCAGCACTTAGAAAGATCCCAAATGTACCTCACCAAGAGGATAAAGGGTTCAAACATTTGTCATCTGCTGCCTCACTGAAGAAACCACAGCCCAATCCACATGCATACTGCCCAGACAGAGGCGATGTATGCCCGATGTACAAGGCCATGTCCAATCCTGAATTAATGGACATGCTCCACTGCAGAAACTCCAAATCCAGCAGAGACACTGCAGTGAGATATCTGAACCTTCACACATAGATAAATAGGATGTGCTGGAGGGACAGGTCCATAACCCAGAGGCTCCTTACACTCTGGAACAGAATCCCAGTCCATGATAGGCTGAGCTCCACACTCATACACAACAAGAGAAATCCGGTCATGTGCATGGGAGATAGTAGGTGTACACTGGGGGCCATCCCTGTGCCACATCTAGTAAAGTAAACCCCAAATGGGCATAATATGCACATTGCAAGGGGTGTCAAAAGACACACACAGTCTGTCTATGCTCCAACATGGCCAGGGCAGATAGCCTAGTATGAACCTATGAACCTATGACGATACAAATTGTGCAGGACACAAAGCTGTCCTAACTGATGGTAGGAACCATGGTGATAATCCACACATATGTTCTGCAGTACTCAAATATCACAAACAATACACCAAACCCACACACATTGCCAACATCCAAACTAACAGATTCTTTGCAAACTCCCCACCAGCACCAAACTGCCAAATATCTATCCCAGCAGAGTGCTGGCCCCCTGACATTGCAGATGCTGAGGTAACAGCCAGCATCTACAAAGCAAACCACACAGCATCAATGGTACCAGATGGTGTCCTGGGTTGTGTCCAACAAGTACTGTAAGAAGAATGGAACACCAAATAGCACTACTGTGCACTCACAGTCTTACCACAGGATATGTACCCAAAGAGCAGTGTACAGCAACAGTGGTCCCTCACCACAAAGGTGGTGCCTGAATGGTACTGCAAACTATCACCCCTCAACCCTGACTATCTTGGTTGGCAATGTAATGGAGAGGATGATCATGGATCCCAGGAATAATGAGAATGGGTAACTACAGACATTGGACCCTACCCAGTGTGGCTTTCATAGGGCAGGTCCTGCCCCTTAAACATGTCTGACTCATGTAAAACATGCACCAAGGCCATTGATGAGGGGAATGTGGTTCACACAGCCTATCTGGACCTTGCTAAACCCTTCCATACAATACCCCAGTTGTTCAGTACAGATAAGCTCACCAACCTAACTATAAACCCCTATCCAAGTAGATGGGTTGCAAACCAGCGCAAGGACAGAACTGACCTGGCCAGACATGCTGCAGCCATGTCAGACTACAAACCAGGTACAACTGGCATCCCACAAGGCACGGTCCTGGGGACCTCTCTTGTATGCTATATATGTCACATAGGTACAGGCCAACATGAAAGGACTCTGTCTGAACCGGTTTGCAGATGACTACAAACTGCCCACCATATCGGACCCTCCAGCTGACACAAGCATCCTACAAAAGGCACACATAGAAACAGACAAGTGGTGCCACAGCCATGTCAACAAGCTAAATGCAGAATAGTGTATAGTCATCCCCTGTGGAAACACAGTACGTGGCCACAAATTACCACATAGGTGTTAACCCATTAAGTACATCAGGAGCAATAAGAGACCTGGGGACACAAGGTGATAGATATCCTGCATGTGACAACCATGTGTCTGTAGTGGTTACAGAAACATACCATATACCCACCTAATCATGAAGGTAAGCACAGCTAGGTCAGGGTAGGTCATTGTGCCTCTCCAGTCATCCATCAGCAGCCTCACAATTGTGTACAATGGCCCTTGTGGGATGTACCTTAGCAGACACCTGCATCAACTGGAAAGACCCCACAAATACCCTACCAGGAGGATGTCAGAGCTGTAACAGATGCCATGTGTTGCCTGATTAAACAAACTGCAGCTCCACAAAGTGCCATACCATCTGGCTGGTGGTGATCTGTGCCTGATGTATAAAGCCATGACCAAGCTGGAATCAATGGACATCTGGCAACATGTACAATCTGAATGCTGTTGACCTATGCAGATGACAGGCCTGAACCCCAGCACAGACATAAACAGGACATGCTGTACCGATTGGTCCATAACCAAGAAGCTCACTCCACTCATGACTAAACCCCCAGTACAGGTTATCCAGGGAGTCCCTCATTGACTGTCATCCAGAGGAATCATGATGATTGGATGGGAGATGGTAGGTGTACTCTGGATATCACCTGTATGCCATGGGTAGACAGAGGCACAGCACACTAACCTTGACATATGCCATGGCAAACACCAGTAAATATGTGTGTTAAAGGACAAACACTCTCTGACTAGCATTACAAATGGCCTAGGGCACATGACCATTGTTTGTCACTGTTCACACAAGTTGTGGAATACATTAACAATGTCGGACAATCCTGTTCTATGTTGTCCATATCTGAACAAATTGTAACATGGTCATATCTGCACAACTGGCCCTCAACCAGTCTGGTGTGCTCACTATAAATATTACAAGCAGTGATAGGACTGAAACCGATGATGCTGTCCACCACAGTGAAAGTACTGAAATAGTACACTATACAACAATACACTGTTTGGTCAGTATGAAAGGATGTTGACAACTGTATGCAAACTATCCCATGGCAACCCTGCAGGCACAGCATAATGCCTGTTAGGTTCAGATACAAAGCAGTTGGGCAGTAAGAACACAACCTGACGTCCAACACTCAACTGTACATGTGAAATATAGATGAAGTCCACACACAAACACAAATGTGGTGGACCACAATTCCCAACATATGGAAAGTTCACACTGGGCATGCTCGCACACTTAGATAAATGAGACGTGTCAGTCAAGAAGCCATAGAAACTGTGAACTGGGCATGCTCACACACTTAGGCCATGTCACAGTTCAGCAGTTGCACACACATATCTGGCATTTGTATGTGTTAACACAGGAACGTCCCACAATACAGAAATCTGCCCAGTGCACACAGTGAAATTACAACAGAGACAAAAGTAAAGTACTGGATCCCACTCATATGCAATCATCTGCCACAGTACACAAGTTGTTCATAGAGACAGGGAAAGCTATGGCAATAAAGACCCACAAACAGTATATGAGCAACAGATACTTGCATCTGACAGGTAAACATATGTCCGTAGAGTGCAATACTAGGCTGTTGTCCCTAGGGAATACAGAAGGCTATCCACAGTGTATTTGGCGTCTGCCTCTGCAGTACAGTAGGCCACTGTGCCTCAGCAAAGTTAATGCATATATATTCTCTCCCCCTTACTAATGGATAGTGACAGATGTACATACCTCTTCATAAATAATGATGTCAGCACACTATACATATGTCAGGAGCACAAATGATACCCAGTGATATGTATAGTGTGCTCAGCTACTGCGTCTCTCACAAGTGTCATAATATAGTTAGGTAGGGGTTTGAATCCTGCAAGTGCTCAGTGTGACTGTGGGGGGGGGAGTAGTGTGTGTGTAAGAGAAATGTCCCTTTTGACAACTAGTACAACACACCACATGCTGCATATTCCACTGTCTAAACACTGATGATGTCAGCACCCTATAAGTACAGCAGGAGAAAGCAAGCCTCCCAGTAATGCAAATAGCGAGCTCTGCTACTGCGTCTCTCACAAGTGTCATAACATAGTTAGGTAGGGACATGAATCCTGCAAGTGCTCAGTGTGTGTATGTGGGGGAGGAGTAGTGTGTGTGCAATTCCATCTGTAAGAGAAATGTCCCTTTTGGCAACTAGTACAACACACCACATGCTGCATATTTTACTGTCTAAACACTGATGATGTCAACACCCTATAAGTATAGCAGGAGAAAACAAGCCTCCCAGTAATGCAAATAGCGTGCTCTGCTATTGCGTCTCTCACAAGTGTCATAACATAGTTAGGTAGGGGCTTGAATCCTGCAAGTGCTCAGTGTGTGTGTATGTGGGGGGGAGTAGTGTTTGTGCAATTCCATGTGTAAGAGAAATGTCCCTTTTGGCAACTAGTACAACACACCACATGCTGCATATTCCACTGTCTAAACACTGATGATGTCAGCACCCTATAAGTACAGCAGGAGAAAGCAAGCTTCCTAGTAATGCAAATAGCATGCTCTGCTACTGCGTCTCTCACAAGTGTCATAACATAGTTAGGTAGTGGTTTGTATCCTACAAATGCCATGTGTGTTTTTGTCACACAGTTTGTCCATGTGTGTGGGGTGTTGTTCCCAATATTGCACGACATAGATCATATCAGTAATGTCAATGCACACATGATGTATGTGTGTGCCACATACCCATATGTACCTTTGACCTTCAATAGTTCCCATGTCTGAAGCCTGCCTCATGTGAATACATGGAATCTGCATTAGACAACTGTATGACTGTGGAGTTCTGTGCAGGGGCTGCATGTGGTATGTGCATATACAGTGTGAGTCGTATATGGTGTCATCCTACCAGCGAGGGAAAAACGACTGGTCTGGAGCATATAGTCCACATGTTGTTGATGAACAGGTGCAGCATGTGTCCACCTCTTGTGGGAGTGGTAACAAGTTGTTCCATAGCAATTCAGTGAATGAATGCTAGGAACCTTTCAGCTAGGGTCTTGGAGCTAGAGTAATGCTCACACTCTATGTTTGGGTAGTTGCAGTCCACCCATATAATGGTGTTTGTAGAGACCATCATATTCCCAGTGTTGTCAGGAAGGCCAAGTGGGTTTCCTGGGTATGGGAGGGTGGTGTGTGCCAGGCTATGAACCTGAAGGCAGTCTAACCCACTGTTAGTTGCACATGGATAGGCTCTGATGCTTTGTGCTGTGCCACCAACATGGAGGTGTGTGTATCTGTGGTGCTTTGGATACATCCCCCCTGTTCTGGTTTGGTGCATGTTTAGGGGACAACAAGTATGGTATGAGGTATGACCTAGCAGTGCTGGGGTGCACCTGGGAGCCTTGTACCAGGAGTCTGTTACTGCATGGATATTGCTATTCCCCATTCTAAGGACAGTGTCCACTGCATGCATCCTGAGATTTACACTGCTGGCATTGAGTAGCATTACTATTAGTGTCCTAACCCATGTGATACCTGTGTAGGTGGCTATGTAATTTGAGCCTTGCATAAAAAGGCACTATGTGTGTAGCAAGAGCCTTTGCCAATATACAACGGCCCATGGGTGACAGGTGCAAGCTGTCCCTAGCAAAGCAACATGGCTTGTCTAGCATGTAATCCCACACTGACAGGCATTGGATCCCCTTTGAATGTCACCGAAACATACGGCAATTGTAGAAATTGATCATCCTGTCTACATATTGTGGCAGCATTCTTGGTGAGGGTAAGATGCTACTCAAGGTCAGGGTCATACCAGCCTGTGCCACATGCTCAGGGAACCCCTCTATGTCCCCTATCATGTAGTCCAGGCAGGTACGTCACAGGTCATTCACACTGGCATGGACAATGACTGAGTCATATTTGTACATACTTTGGAGTGACCTGTATGCTTGTGTTATGTGGTGGATCATACTGCCCGACGGGCATCTCACCGTGACCTTCTCCTTGTTCAGCCTGGTGAGTGGGACTGCAGTGTACCTGATGATAGAGGTACCTATTACAACTGTAGCAGGTGTGTTGTTAAGCCGTATGGGCTGTGACTGTTTGCCACACAGGCTTTGTGAGCTATGTGTTGCACGTGCTCTGTTCTGGTGTAACGTTTGCTTGTGTATCTGCTTCGCAGGTGTCTGCTGCTCAGGCAGGATGCTATTCTGAGACTCAAAGAATGTTCTTGTGTGTTTCTGTGTTTGCATTGCTGTCATGGCAGGTCTATGTGAGACTGGTATTGTATTCACTGTAGTATCCCACTCCACCTGACAGGGTATGCCAGTACTGAGTTAAGAGAGCTTAGCCCCCAGTTTGGCTATGTGGTTGCATCTCTCACATGTGTTGTACGTTTATGGGAAGGGGAGAGGGTTGTCTGTGTACATGAGGCAGCTGTAACATTGCCACATGACTCACAGATTCACAAAATGGACCAGAGAAGAGATTGACAAGTGACCTTTGCACATGCTACCATAGTATTGTGAATCCCATAACAAGTAACAACACATAGGGCCAATGGGGAACAAGATACTCAAGGTGAGTATGTGAGGGTGTAGTGCTCTTGATTTGTTAGTGCTGGCATATATAAATGCTTTTGTGAGCAAATGCCAGGTAAGTCATATGCAATGTGTTACAGGCAACTTACATGCAAACAGGACAAACAGTGACGTTCTGTCAAGTGAGACATGGACATCAGTACAGTAAGGAATACAGATGTCACTAGGGATCCACAGAGGCGCTGTAAATCTGCATTGCAGGTGGAATCAGTGTATCAGGGACATATCAAGCAAACATGCATACCAACAAAGCTACAGTCAGCAGGTCTGGGTCTAGACTAGGCTACAACAAACAAGGTGTACGACTTCCAGTAGGTAACAGTGCATATATGCAGGCACTATAAGCCTGTACCCAGAAAGTCACAGGTCAGACGGGCTGTGTCTAGCCCCACCTCCCACAAGTGTACAGACCATGTACCTTCGTAATGTAGAATAACTGGCCTGAAATCCAAGTGCTCATACCTGAACTTATACACATTTCGAATAACAGACACTGAGCCCTCACTCAGCAGTTCCAAACTTTGTAGGATGTATGCTACCTGTCCTGGCACCACAGTATCCTTGACATGTATGGAGACTGTCCCTCCAGTCATAGTTAGTTCTGTGTTTTGGGGCTGTCATGCATGGTAGGAGGTGTGACCTTGTAGTGCTAGGGTGCTCTTGTGAGTCTTGAACCTGTTGTGTATTACTGCACAGATATCAGCATCCTCAAACATCCTCATTGCAGAGTCGAGTGTGGACAGCATGCAACTTGCAGTTGACATGTCCATCATTGAGTATCAATACTTACATTTTCTTATCCCCTGTGCTACCTATGTAGGCCTTCTGTTGACAGCCTCACCACCAGTATGCAAAGATGTGCAGACATTACACTATGGTAATTATTATGGGCGTACAAAACAATACAATGATATTCATACTGTAGCTGCATCAGGCATGCTGGGATATACCCACAATAATATCATTACACTGTACTGTTGACAACATGATACTATTACTACACTACTATGTAGTCACCCTGTGCATCAGCACCATGTTAACCTGTTCCTACACTGATGTTACAGAATGCAGGAGGTGGCACAGTTTCATCATATGCACAGGGTGTGTACTTGGTATGCCTGAGTCTACAACTCATACAACCAATTGACATGTATGTGTGTGTGTGTTGGTGAGGGACAGCAGTACAAGATGGGGCAATGTTGATGCAGTGTGTGCATGTATGCGGTAGCCCTAGGTGTTATCAATTCGCATGTGTGTATGCATGCACACAGTTCCACCTCATGGCTGCCATATACAGGTGTTTGTGGACAGCCACAGACTGTACCTGCCAGGTCATACAGATCACTGTCTCTTGCCATGGACATGGTACCTGTGCCTGGCAGGGGTGCTACGGACCATATCAGGTACTAAGCCAGACTGGGTACTGTCATCAGAAGCAGGTGGTTGGTGACTGGAGACAGGTCCCTGTTGGGACTGTCCAGAGCCAAGTGCACGTGGTCTCCTGGGGCGGTTTGATGACAGCACAGACCCAGCAATGCTGGGGCTGCTGCTGGCACTATGGGAGCGGCCACGGGCCTGTTGTCATCCGTGATGGCTGCCAGCTGCTGCTGTTGCTGGCATACGCCCACGTCGACGCCTCAACCATCCACCATTGCCCTGGCTCATGGACATGTAGTTGTGGAACAGATCTAATGTGTCCCCCCAACATCTGTCAATGACCTCGGTGAAATTACAGATGGCAGCCGCAACATCACGCATACTGTCACTCATAGCTGTGCGGCATTCTCTCAGCTCCCTCAGACCCTGTCTGGTGTACTGTTCCATATGTGACTGTGCCTGCATTACAGCCCGAAACATAGCTGAGGTTGAAAGACCTCTGTGGGCACGTCTGACAGGGGCAGTACGCCCACGGATGCTCCCACGAGAACCCCTGGACATCTGCCTGTGTGGTACCATGTCAGGACCCTGGCCATGGCTGCAGTGTGGGGATGCATGTGCCACCAATACCACATTACCCTGGTCAATGCCCACTGTATCCTGTCCATCACTTAGGGACATTGGTGACAAAGGATGTATTGGCAGGATGACTGTGCGCATTGATGGGGTCGACAGCTGTGTACTGTCAATTGGATGACCAATGACGGACCCTGGCACACCTCCCTGTGCCATTACACAGGTATCATCATTATCACTATCCATGGCAGCTGATTCAGGTTCCCTGCTGCACAACACCAGAGCAGCACCAGATCCTGTGGGAGTAAGACAGGAAACACAGTTTACAATGTGTATACAATGTCACCACTGATACACACATGCACACATGCACACAGGGCACATGCACACATGCACACATGCACACTCCTCAGTATATGAGATATCAACACACAGACACAAACACACCTGCAATCAAACACATAGCACTACTGCTTGAGCCTATTATTACTATTAGTATCAAGAGTATTGAAGGTATTGTTATTACTCACTCACCAGCATGGATAGGCTGCCTTGCTGTTACACCAGAGAGACCTGCAGAAATGAGACATTTATTGTCAGTGGGCACAACTGTGCCATTGATACTGTGAGTATGATACAGTTCAGTAGTGCAACAGTTGGCTTCCACAGGTCTACTGCTGATATTGAGAAAATCAGTCTTGCACAATAATTGCCAAGAGAACAGCTACAAACTGAGGACACACCTCACACATGCATAAACTAACAGTGTACAGAACAGTGAACTATACACATGGCATGTTACCTGCATGCTCCGTGTCCTGCTTCTGGGTGGCTCCAGCCTCCATCATTATGCATGTATGCTGCTGCTGTTGTTGCTGTTGGGCTGGAGCCACAACACTTAGGAGTAGTCCCTCCAGTCTGGTGAGGGAGGGATGTCTAGCCACCCCACCTCCTGTGGCAAGCTGTTGCCTGTGGATATCCGATGCACACTGACGGACATTTCTAATTAAATCACTGCAGTGATGGCGTACCTGCTCATATGTCCGGTTATGTGTGCCTATGTCATTTACCCGATGGCCCAGGTCTTGCCACAGTGCAGCCCTCTCCTGCTGGTTCTGGTTGGTGCGGGAAAAGAGTATTGCAAAATTTCACACCAGGCTCTGGTGTATCTCTTTCTCCTCTGTAGCGGAGTACACAGGGTTTTGCTGGTGAACCATAGCCCTGAAAAGGAGAAGAAAAATATGTCAGCAATATATGTCAGCAAAATATTGCACACATAATACACATAATACTCGACTGTAGTGATATAACTTAACCCCCATATATAGCATCTGTCTCTCTATTGGGGGATACACATGTAAATGACCATATACCAGCTCAGCCGACAACTGTGCAACAGTACCTGGCACACTCCATACGACAGACTAGTATACTCCAGCAGTCAGCACACTGGTTCAGGTCCAATGCACAACCTCACACTGGGGGTTTGTATCAAGGTACTGTATGGGGAACATTATCAACCCATGCACTGCATGCAATGCACGTTACATATTTCACTGGTAATGCACACTACTCTTACTTGCCATAACCCTACCTACACCACAGTCACATACAGGGTAACACATCACAACATATGGCAATGTAGTATGTTTTGATCGCAATACCTCACACATCTGTCCCTGGCCTCACACCAAGGACACACACTACCATGACAGACAGACAGTCATGGTGAGCAATCACACCAGTACATAACATGCACCCAGTCACTGGCACACTCATTCCACCTCACATATTTGGTTTACAATGGGTTTGTGGGTGTACATTGTGTCTTAGGTAGGTAGTATGCTATTGGCCCTGGGCCTACAGCAGCATACTGTTATGCCACCCTGCCCCTTGTGACACATGTGATGTGATCGTACCTGCTCCTGTCAAACAGTTACAGAGGGTGACTCATGTGGCATATTACCTATCTGCATAACATTCAGCAGGGGTAAGTCTGACATCTACTCATGGGGAGCCTTGCCTCTTAATGCTGTGTGGTTTACTCCAGGGAATGTCTTATCTGTGGGTAGGGAACTGTACCTCCACCATGTGCTCTTTACTGCGGTGACAAGGACGACAGACATAGGTAATTTGGGTTGTGGATGTTGGAGGTGTTACCATGGTTGTTGGACAACTGTCATGGGTGTGACCTAACTATGTATATCCAGCAGTGGTAACCTCTATGTAGGTTGTCTGGGTGCGCTCTGTGGTCTTGTCAGTCACTCTGCATAGGTAATGTGTTTGAGTGCATTGACACAGTTACTTACGTATGTCTGTGTCCTTCTCCATATCTGTAGCTGTCATGGGAGGTACATACCGTGTAGGACATTGTGGGGTGTAGAGGGGTACAGTAACCTACATGTCCATAGCTGACACACCATGTCTGCTGACACATTCAATGTACAGGTATTACAGGACTAGTTTGCCACTGTGTATATCAATGGGGAGCCTATTGTGCACTTGTTGCCCCTTTTCCCCCCTGACACATGCAGTGGTGGGCAGGCATGCACATATGTGGTAGTTACTGGTGTCAGTGTTTTGGAATGGGGTATGGTACTCCAGTATCCACAATGGTGTTCACTCCATGCCTTTGTCACCAGGCACCTGTTGCAATACATCTGCACTCAGCATATATATATATATATATATATATATATATATATATATATATATATATATATATATATATATATATATATATATATATATATATGTATATATATATATATATATATATATATATATATATATATATATATATATGTGTATATATATATATATATATATATATATATATATATATATATATATATATATAGATAGATAGATATAGATATATAGATATAGATATGGGGAGAGAGAGAGACAGAGGGAGAAAGAGAGTGAGAGGGGGTGGGACAGAGAGAGAGAGAGATAGTCATATACAGACATATCTGCTGACAGTCAGATCTGTCTGCATATGTATATGTATCTACATATATCTATATATGTATGTGTGTATTACATATATCTGTACGTACATATTCTATTAATCTCGATGTCTGTGCAGTAACTGAAACCTGGTTCAAGGCTCCTGAGAGCACCCCAGCGCTACCAGGCTATACCTCGTACCATGCTTTTTAGCCCCAAAACTCGGGCCAAAACAAAAAGGGAGGGGGGGTGTCCATATTCATCAAGGACACCCACACCTCCAGGTTAGTAGCAACACATGAAGCATCAGAGACCATCCAGGTACAACTAACCATAGGCAAAACTGCTATACAACTGGTAGCATGTTACAGACCACACTCCCAATCTCAGGAACCCCATTCAGCCTTCCTGAAGACATTGGAGGATATGAATGTCTCACCAAACACCATCATATTGGGAGACTTCAACAACCCTAACATAGACTGGGTGCATTATTCTAGCCCTAACACCCTAGCCCAAAGGTTCCTGGAATTCATAAATTGAAATGCAATGGAACAGCTAGTCACCTCTCCCACAAGGGGAGATAATATACTAGACCTGATCATCACAAACATGGGGACAATGTGCTACACACCGGAAGTATACCCCTCATGAATGACATCTGACCACAAACTAATCACCCTGGATATACATATCCCACCTCCACCCCCAACACAAAAGACTACAGTGAAAAACTTTTCAAAAGCCGACTTTACACTTCTTAAAACTAAGATGGTATCCTTTAAGCCCACTGGGCCAGTGGAAACCACATCCCACAATGCAGAATCCTTCACAAATGCTTTCTACGGACATCTCCAAGAATGCAAGGATCATGCAATCCCAAATAAAACCGGGACCCTCTCCACCAAGGGTAGGCATCCTGTCTGGTGGACCCCAGCCATGAACAAATTGTATAACAAACTACTGCACGACAGAGCAAAATCCCATAAAGAGAAGGCATCTCTGATCAGCACTAGTAGAAAGCTACATTCTCTCATAAAAGCATCCAAAGCAAACTTTGAGAGAAAAATCGCTATGGACACTAAAGATGACCACAAGGCCTTCTTCTGCTATGTTAGAAACCTGGGCGGAAACCCTCAGATATGTTCAGAGTTAGTTCACAATGACAAAAAATACACTGAACACACAGATATTGCCAATATTCTGGCAGGCAGGTTCAGTGCAAATTTCTCCCCTCCCTCACACCCAAATGAAGAAATACTTATCCCAGCTGAATGTAACCTGCCTGTCATCTCAGATGTCCAGCTGAGAACCGCCCTCAGCAAAGCTATAAACACAGCATCAATGGGACCTGACGGTATCCTGGGTTGCGTGCTATGTGAACTCCAAGAGGAGCTAAATCCGCACATAAAATGCTATTTCACCATAGACTTACTACAGGATATGTACCTGAACATTGGCATACAACAACAGTAGTCCCATTCCACAAAGGTGGCACCTCTACAGACACTGGTAACTACCTCCCCATAAGCTTAACCAGCCTGGTCTGCAAAGCTATGGAAAGACTCATTATGGAACTCATAAACAGAGACATTGGGGACTTACAGACACTTGATCCCATCCAGTTCGGCTTTGTAAAGGGCAGATCCTGCCTTTTGAACCTGGTTGATTTTTCAAAACAGTCACTAGAGCCATTGACGAGGGCAAAGCAGTCCATACAGCCTACCTGGACTTGGCTAAAGCTTTCGACACAATACCCCACTCTGGCATCATAGACAAGCTCAACAGCTGAAATGTAAATCCAGATTACTGCATACTCGGCGCCATAGTCGAAAAACCAGCTGACACATACATCCTACAGAAAGGCCTCACTGCAACGGACAACTGGTGCCGGAGTCATGGCCTTAAACTGAATGCCAAATAATGTATAGTCATCCCCTTTGGGAAAAACAAAGTACCCACATATTATCACATAGACAGTAACCCACTGAGTATGGAAAAGGTAATCAGAGACCTGGGGACACAAGTTGGTAGTGACCTCTCATTTGACACCCACATTGCCAAAGTGGTTAGAAAGACTTCCTACCTTGCCCACCTTATCATGTAGGGATTCACATCCAGATCAAAGGAGGTCATTGTACTCCTATACTCCTCCCTTATCAGGCCCATGAATGAGTACTATGCCCCATTTGGTATGTGCCTCACCCAGCACTTGCAACAGCTAGGGAGACCCCAAAAGTACCTCACCAAGTGGATCAAGGGTCTCCAACATATGTCATATGCTGCCAGACTGAAGAAACTCCAGCTTTACTCAGTAGCATACCACCTACTTAGAGGTGATCTGTGCCTGACGTACAAGGCCATGTCCAATCAGGAATTGATGGACATGCTCCACCTCATAAAATCCAAATCCATCAGAACCACAAGAGCTAAAGATTTAAACCTCAGCACAAATATGAATAGGACATGCTGGAGGGACAGATTCATAACTCAGAGGCTTCCCGTACTCTGGAACAGAATCCCAGTTCATGTTTGGCGGAGCCCCTCACTAACTCTCTTCATGTGAAATCTTGTCGAGTGGATGGGAGGTCATAGGATTACCCCAGGGGTCATCTCTGTGTCACTACTAGACAGATGCACAGTAAACTAATTCTATTATGTAAGGGGGTCTTCACTGTGTCACTACTAGACAGAGGCACAATATTCTAAATCTATTCTGTACACTTTTGTACCATTACATGGGGTGGCAAAAGCCACATCACTATGGTTAGGCTTATAAATGCCCCAGGCCAGATAGCCTAGCACTAAACTATGACACTGTGAAACTATGTATGTCTATGTATTTCTACATCCCTCTATATCTATGTATACATACATGCATTATATATATATATATATATATATATATATATATATATATATATATATATATACATACATATCTCGATATACATATGTATACACATGATATATATATATATATATATATATATATATATATAATCCTTTTAGTTCCACATATGTATACACACAGTAACATACTGATGAACATCCATTACTGTACAACCTACATTGTACATTTCACTACAATCTACATTGCTATGTGCACATAGCTACCTTCACATACATATGTATGTACAGCCTTCAGTGACAGTTGCAGTATGTCCCCGGCCCTATGCACATCTTCATATACATAGATACAAACCAATAACACATATGGAGGGTTCACAGTATGTAGACTATTATATTAGTACTTTACATTACCTGTGTTTGTTGCAGCTGTTTGCATAGGCTTTCAGATACTTGGCCTGCTGTCAACTTGTTTGTTTTGTTGTTACTTTTTATTTCTTTCTCTTTCTCTTTCTCTTACTCTCTTTCTCTCTGTCTCTACCTCCAGAGGGTGCAATGAAAGTATTGCATGTGTGGACTGGGAGTACAGGATGCTTTTGTAGGTATCTGCACATGTCCATGTGATGGCCTCTGCACCAATTGTTAGCCAGCATTTACTAATTGCATGCAGCCTGTTGTGTAGTGATTGCAGATCTCACTGTGATTTCAGGACAGTGCTGTAAAAAGGTTTGTTAGGTAGGCGTAGCCCTTTCAGATTATCAGGGTGGGGACCATGCTGGTTTGCTGTGGACACTGTTCTGTTAGTGTAAGTGTTGGTATGTCTCTCATATTTCAGGCTGTGTTGTAGACACTGTAATGTACTGTAACCTGAGTATTCCTTCCTCCAGTTTCCTCTTCTCTGTGTGTATGTAAACTGACACCTACGACTAGTAATCCTGTGTATATAGGTGTGTGTGCTTTCCTGTGGGAAATGTGGTGTAACTGGTATATAGCAGTGGCTCTTGCAATCTGTTGCTATGGCTTCAATATTTGCCATTTACATTCACTCCTTGTATGCCTGCTAGGTGTCTTTCCTGTAATGTGTTGCTATGGCTTTCCTATTTTCCATTTACATTCACAGCTTGTAATGCTTGCTATATTTGTTTGGGCAGCAATTCCCTATGTGTTTGTTGTGGTAGGGTGGTACTGCATGCAGTGTGGTCTGGCCATGGTGTGGGCCTTGACACTTACAAGGGTATTTGATCATACTGCTGAGCAGGCCTCAGATACTCTCAGGTGCATCTTTTATCAGCCTCATGGAATGGTACATATCACTGGGATACTCCCATGAAATATTCTGATATTCTGCAGTTGTGACCGCGGGTTATTTTGAGCATATGTATTACTACACCATTTGTGACGTGCAAGTGGTGCATACTTTCAGTAATTCATAGTTACCATTGCATGTGTTGTAACACCTTTCCGCCTACTGTTAGTATATTTCACAGGGAGTCATTAGGGCACAGTTGACATTTGTTTTCACATCAGGGACATCCCTGTAACTCAGTCACAGTTGCTATGTCTGGTCTCTTAACTATTCAACTATGGCAGTGTTTATCCTGCTCTGAGTATGTGTGTGGCTTGCCAGGTGCTACTGTGACATTATTACCTACTAGCTACCAACTGGCATGGCTGTTTCATTTCACACAGTACTATTTTACAAATCCACTAGATTTGACAGTAAATATACATGACATGCTTTGTGAACTAGACTTGCTATATTCCCTTTACATTAATTCCTACTATTTCATGATATATTTATTTCAGCACAATGTTCTTGTATAGCAGTCATGGCTTAGTGGTAAGTCATTAAGACTAGTGTTTCCAAGGTCCTGGGTTCGAGACTGACAGAGGTATTTTATTTTGCTGCTGAGCAAACTACAGGCCTTGTCATTCAGAGTGACTAAGGCACTTTTAAGCAGTTGTAAGTGGGTTAGCGCTGATTTGCGCGGAGCTCACGCATGCGCACTGCCGCTTAGTTTCACGCACACACGCTTAGCTAAGTGCACAGAAGCGCACACCTGCTTACTACTGCTTAAAACTGCTTACTCTTGCGCACACCCACGCTAATTTCTTTTAAAGAAAAGAAAATGGGGAGATAGGAACGTGGTGAAAAAGGGGGCACAAATAGGGTAGGACAGTAGGAAAACAAGCTCAGGTTTTGCAGGAGGGATGTAGGAAAGGCCCATAGCTGCCCATTTCTTCATCAGCAACAGCTGTGCATATGTTTGTAATTTGGTGTGAAATTTGAAACCTTCCACCCCTGAGAGAGGTGTGAGGACAACAATATTTGGTGTACAGCCAATTGTAATTGCCAGTTTACATTTCCAGCAGACATGTGTGCAAAATGGGCAGCTATGTATAAGGCGTAATTTTTTTGTGGGTACAGAGTGCCCTTTTTTTTTTCAGGTGAGAGTGGTATGTTAGGTACAGGAAGTCGGTATAGCTGGGGAGGTAGGTTGGGGAGGTTAACAGACAAGACAAACAAGACGCATACAGGGGTGGTGTATGAACATGTGGGGGGGATACACAATTGACGGGGACGGATGTTTGGATATCTCGAGCCCATGAGCTTACAGATGGCAACAGTGGAACTGAGATCCCCACCCATGGGCAGTTGCCACTGTGCCTTCACTGCCCAGGACAGGGCTGTGCTGGGGGCTGTGTAGGACAGGCAGCAGGCACACCCATGAATTGTGCCACCCGTGCCTCAAGCTGGCGTAGGGGCCCAAGCATAGCATGCCTGATCTCCCTACACACCACAGTCCGGATACTACGGAGGGTGAGTGGATGTTCTCCTCCACCCACACTTGCAGAGGGGGGATGAGCCCCATCCCCTGCAGCACTTCCACCCACAGGTGGTACAGGGCCACCAGAGGAGGGTCCGGCCTGGGCACTACTGCCAGGTGCACTCGCCAGCTGAGGTGGGAGATGTGGGTCCGCTGGAACCTGCCTTCCCTGTAGTCCTATGTTTTGCATTATTTTATGACAGTTTGGGTTAGTAACGTACAATACCATTCACAATTAGTTGTAACATCATGCATTAGTATTCCCATTAACGAAGCACCCATAAATTCAAGCCATTGAACAGCAAGCATAACACATGCATAATTTGAACAACAATACACAATCCAAAAACATGCAGGGTTGATTGATAGCAACAAGCCATCAGGTTTGGATGTATGAACAGGGCACATGCATCAACGCACATGCAAATATGTATGAACCAACAGGACAAATGTCCAGGGGAGTTAATTGTGAAGACACATACCCATTTAATTTGGAATTGATTATTTGTGGTTATAGGGTAGGGTGAAGAAATATTTCATTAACAACTTCAAATACCTATGCATATGCTATACATTTCTACTAGCTGCAGATATATACACACTACAGGTCTGACTACAGTTTCCTATGTGTAAACTTATACATGTTGGTGATTGGAATGTTACTGCTACATTAATATACATTGCATTTTTATTAATACACATTCATATCTGGCTCTGTTCAGCTACAGCATCCTGCTACATTTGCTTTATATGGCTCTAGACAACTGTGGATGTTTGGTATTTCATACAACCATACTATCTGCATATTGCAAAGGTACAGCAACATATCCAAATTGTGGGACACACATTCCAGTTTCAGTACTTTATTCCACACATTTCACTGTTTGGTTGTACCTGTCACATTCATTTCATTCTGTACTGACTGCAGTATACTTTATTCAGGAGTTATTACAACTTTATTGGTGGATTCATACCTCTTTCTCACACTCTCACTTGTTTTATTTTTACAATTCAGGATGGTACTTAATTCTAGGCTTTATTGACATGTTTTACTTGGTTACAACAATCCTTTCCAACAGTCTCACTTGTGTCATGTTTCAGATTTTAAACGGGGATATATTTCACACATGCATTTTACTCAGCTTGTGTAGCTGTAATTTACAGACTGCTGCAGGTTATGTACTATTATATTACAGGTGGAACATCTTTATTTCAGACTTGTTTCATTTTTATTTTTCGATTACAGGCTGCATCACACTTATGTAATTACACAGTGCTGGCAGAATCTCTCTTACACTGTTACTTGCACTTTTTATTAATAAGTGACTACACTGCACTCTTTTGCAAGCTGTCATACTTATATTTTTTAACAGTTACAGGGAGAGAATTATTAACCTGCCTGGTGGCGCAACCGCACAAGCCTATCGGCATGGGCTTGACGGTTAATGGAACGGACACCTGCAGCTGTAATATAAATGAAGTAATATTGGAATACACATCTCCATAATATCAGCTAGGTTAAATTCTTACATAAATAATTACATGTAACTTACTCAGTAGTGGGGCTTTGGGCATTGGCCAGGCCTCCTGGATCCAACGGTTCAGTTGGTCCTGCTTCCGTCTCTTCAGGTCCGCATGGTGGTGATGGACCT